>NW_024081973.1:0-231792 GCF_003009895.1 Hyaena hyaena | reverse complement strand
AGAAAGAAAGAAAGAAAGAAAGAAAGAAAGAAAGAAAGAAAGAAAGAAAGAAAGAGGAAGGAAGGAAGGAAGGAAGGAAGGAAGGAAGGAAGGAAGGAAGGAAGGAAGGAAGGAAGGAAGAAAGAAAGAAAGAAAGAAAGAAAGAAAGAAAGAAAGAAAGAAAGAAAGAAAGAAAGAAAGAAAAGAAAGAAAGGAAGGAGGTAAAGAAATCTGGTAGGGAGGGGATATCCAATATGGGTTAAAGACTCATTATCAAAGGAAGAAGAATATTGGAGTGTGCAGAACCAGGAAGCTGAGTCCAGAACTTCCATTTAGAATTTACTTTAATGGCATTTAGAGCTATTTCTCTTGATTTTTCCCTCCACTAAACCAAGTCAAATAAAATTTTAGACTCATAGAATTGGGAGTAATATGGCAAAGGTAGAAACTATTCAGTGCTGAAATTCTATAACATCCATTGGCATGATGGTAAATATTTAACCACCAGATCTCAGTGGACAACAAAGGTCCTTAAATTTAGTGTTCCCTGATTTTGGTGTAAATACTCCCATGTTGGTGAGTTTCAACTTACTGAAATGATGTTAATGAACATGGATTTTGGAAGAGATGCTAACAATTGTGTCTTGTGAACTGGTCCAAGTAGGTTTAACAAACCATTGGTAGGTTGATCACAACTCTAAAATGCTACCTAGCCTTAGCTTTGTTATTTATTTATTTAAAAAATCTTTAATGTTTTTATTTATTTCTGAGAGAGAGAGAGAGAGACAGCTTGAGCAGGGGAGGTTCAGAGAGAGAGGGAGACATAGAATCTGAATCAGGTGCCAGGCTCTGAGCTGTCAGCACAGAGCCCAACGCGGGGCTCGAACCCACGAACTGTGAGATCATGACCTGAGCCGAAGTCAGACGCTTAACCAACTGAGCCACCCAGGTGCCCCTACCTAGCCTTAGCTTTGAATATTTTTAATGTCCAACGTTGCCATTCCACTATATGATATGTGTTGTAATTATTATAGTTCTTTTCCTGATTTTGCTACTAAAAGTACCTTTGATCCTCTTTAACTCACTGGCCTAGTTCTCTTTGCTTACTGTCATCATAAATCTTTTCTTCCTCAGGATATGTATTCTTTGTTCAGTAAGTCATTACATATATGGCATTTTTCAGAGATCAAACCACCCTGACAACCTGCTTTGATAATATTCTTCATTGTTACTGTTTTTTTATGAATTTAATATTTATAACTGACCACATGACACAGCTCACCAGAACTCTCATCTCTCTTTAAATATATATTTATAATATAGACCAAGCCTATATTGTTTTTTCTTTTCCTTTGCTTTTAAATAAATAAATAAGAAAATAATTTTTAGCAGTCGCATGACATAATTTGGTTTTATTTTTGCTCTTGTGATCAGCTGTCAAAAATCCTCTTGTTTTTTTTCAGGAGGATGGCTGTTTTTACACATCTTCTCTGTCCTAATCAACCAAATTATGGAAAGCTAGCTTGTAGGTTGCCTAGCCCAAGCTCCTCATTTTAGGGATGAAGGAACTAGGGATCACCAAGGTTAATTTATTTAAATAAGACCACATTGCTTTTGGTGACAAAGTCAAGTCTAGACCAAGATCTTATGGTTCCTAAATCTATACTCATTTCCTGGTACTCTATTATTTCCTCTTACTCTTAGAATACTGTGAGGTAGGAAAAGAAAGGTCTATTAATTCTATTTGACATATGATGAAACTTGGGGACAGAAATACCAAGTGATTTGTCTAAGATTACATGGAATTATGCCAGTTGAATTTTTGAACTTAAGTCCTGCCAGGACTCTGGGCTCTGAAAAGGTAGAGAACAGTAAGGAAACACTCTAACCACTTACTTCTTTCAGTCTCCAGTCTTCTTCAGATGATTCCCATTAGCCACATCTAACCAGAAGCCAAATGTATTAGTTTCCTGTCATTGCTATAAAAGTCACACAAACTTGGTGGCTTAAAACAATGCAAATTTATTGACTTATAGTTCTATAGGTTGGAAGTTCCACAGAGGTCTCACTGGTTTGAAATCGAGGTATCAGTTCAATTTCAATCAAGGTATTGTTTCTTTCTGGAGTCTCTAGGGGAGAATCCATTTCTTTGTCCTTTCTAGCTTTAGATACCATTTACATTCCCTTGTCCACAGTCTCTTCCTCCACCTTCAAAGCCTGCAATGGCAGATTGAGTGCTCACATAACATCACTCTGACCTCTTCTGCTATATAAAGTAATATATTCACTGGGTTCAGGGCTTAGGATGTGGACATCACCAGGAGGGGCCATTCTTTTGTCTATCATATTAATTGACAGTCATTAGGATTCAATTTCCTGGGCAAGGTTGGATCCAGATTATGAGGAGATGAAGCTTATACAGTTAGGAGGCCATCTGCAAGAAAAATAATTCAAAATTGACTTAGGCCCAAGGCTTGGAAAGGGCAATGGCTGAGGGTCCCTGAAACTGAAACTTCAGAGTTTCTGGCAGAGATCAGGGTAAAGCAGGGCAGAGAAAGACCTGGAGTTAGGATGAGGCAAATGGGCAAGAATAAGAACAACATGCCTTGTAAGTTCTTCCAAATAGCTGGTTAAAAGTTTGACTTGTTTGGAATCTGTGGGTGTTTCACCAGTGCTTATACTTCACGGTGGTATTAATCTTCTTCAGCCAGTCATAAATCAGCTGATATTTGATCATTTTTGTTCAGGAGGATAGCATGAGAGAGGACCAACTGCTCTGTAAAATTGATTCTTACCATGCCTTCATAGAACTTGGGCTTCACCCATTTTTTCCTCTTCCTGCATTTAGGCAAATGTGTGGTAATGCTACTGGGTTTGGTGCATTACCATTTAATACTGTTCTTTAGCCTTTGAAGGCAGTGCTAATTTTACTGACATCTTTCCCTCTAGTCTTCCCCTCAGATGACCTCTAATAGGTTGTTTACTCATTAATCCAGAGAAGGTACCCATGAACCTTAGAATTTATAATCAGAAGTTTAAGCTTACTGTGTTGCTAATGGAAATCCCATCTAGCTATGGTCTATTCAATTCTAAATTTACTCCCCCCCCCTTGTAACTATGTAATGAATTTAATACAGAATTTTCCTTCTAGACGCCCTTAGTTCTAGGACTTTACAGTGTAGTCATATGACAGCAAGTCAGCAGTTTAATTCCAATATCTGCCCCAACATTAACCAGGGACTTTCTAACAAGAACTAAGATTGTTATTAGTTGTATTATTACCCAAGTAGAATAAAGAGGAACTACATTAATAAGAATAGAGAAGTGAAGAATACCAATTGCCCATGTCTTGGTAGTTAAAAAAAAAGGAGTAAACTCCACTGTAGAGTTTACTTTATGAAAATAGAGCTACTTCCTGAAGAAAGTTTTGTTTTCAGGGTATTTTCTTGCTTTATTTGTTTTATCTCTGTAAGTTTAGATGAACTTCCTGATTACCAGAATTGTACCAATGTTCCATATGGGTGTTGCATTGAAAACAGAAAAACTAAGGGAATTAATCATACTGATAGATTGAAGATGTTAGCATGTGCAATCTAATGATGGGCATTCTGGCTAATGTTCTTTTCCCAGTTCAGGTCCATCAAATGAGAAAGTCACAAATAATGATAAGGAAGTTAGGTATGGGTCATTTCTGAATTCACAGTATGACTTCTGTTTCTTCTTATCTATCAGCCAATAGCTTCACTTGATATTAATATCTTAAAAAAGAAATTTCTAATTTTGTAATGAACATTTCTTAGATCTTTTCCTCCAGACACCTAAACAAATATGAACAGAAATGGGTGGCAATGGAGTAAAAATCAAAGGAAACTCAGGGACAGGGAACTTAAAATCATAGTGAGGTTTATTTGAAGTTATTCTGGACCTTCCAGAAGTTCATTGCCTGACTTAATCTAGTCCATGGAATACAACTTAATTTTTTATTCAACAGGAGCACCAACATAAAATGCTACCTTAACATATCCTATGCAAATCTTAAATAATGAAAGACCTTGACTGGCCTTTGGTCTTTGTCACTTACTAGCTATATGATCTTGGCTAAGATACTTAAATTCTTTAAATGGGGATCATATTATCTTATTGGCAGTGCTGTAAGAATTATAGGTAATGTGTGTAAAATGTCTATCGCTAGCACAGGCAATTATGGTGCAGTATTAAAATATTACACATTGCATAGAAATTCATAATTATCTTGTATAGCTCTTTTCTTGTATATTTACTTTTGAATAAGAATGAAGATTTAAAATTAATCTCTAGCTGGGGAATTATATGCATTTGCTTGTTAATGGAAGTGATAATTTTGGGTGAAATAGACAACATATATCTTTTTTCAATCTTTCTCAGTCAAAGGGAGTTTCCTTTGAGGATATGGTCTGAAGATGGTTATTAAAATGTCTCTTCATTAGTAGAAGAAATAGAGAGCTCTATTATAGCTATGTTTTACATGGCATGTTCTGTAATTCTTAGTCTTCAAACTTCTGGACCACTGATAATTTTTTAAGCATTAGGTGGAAGAATAAAACTATTTCCAGCAATATTTTCTGTAAATACAGAGGGTATAAATACTTAACGGAAATAAATATATGAACATGGAATCTTTATAGTGAATGATAATAGCAAGGAATATCTCTCACTGATTTTCCAGAGCTTTCTAAATAAGTTAGAAGATACCATAAAGCTATATTTTAGTTTATTCATTTATAAAATGGGGGGCGATAAATCTCTTCCTCTCAGGTTTCACATTTGTAGTACTTTGTCAAGTTTCCTGTGGCAGTCTCCTAGATGTCACCACCAAGATTAATTATTTCCTTCTTTATTAAAAGTAATCCTGAATTTCAGCAGGGTGCATGGCTGCCTAGGTAGCCATTTTTCCCAGGTTCCTTCACAGACTTAATTCTGACCCAAAGGACAGAAGATAAAGTAATGTTATGTCAGTAGAATTGGACTTAACTGGGACAGGGAGAGGCACATTGGCCCAGAGATGGAAGTCCTTTGTTGAAAGTGGTAGACATGGCTCACACCAGTTCTGAGACCTCTTTTCTCTGTATAATTATAGGAACAAAAGATAAATACCTTTGTTTCAGTCACTGTATTTTAGCTCTATTGTAGAAGCTTTGTCTATACCCTATTCATTTAACCCATCAGAAGAACACAGTGCTAACCTAGAGATTAGGCAGGTTCTAGATAAATATTGTTGTGGGGTCTTTACTACCTTGAGGATACACTACCTATAGCCAGTGGTGGCAGTCAGAAAGGTCAGAGATCTCTAAACTTTCCAGAGATTTGTACTGAACAGCAGTTCCAGGTCTGAGCTGTGCCAACATTAACCATCTCAATTGTCAGCAGCTATTGGAGCAACAGCTGCCTCCTGTTGCCTTGACTTCAAGAGTTAGACTGACAGTATTAACATTTCTTCTTTAGTCCTGGATTTTGCCCTGTGGCTTCTGTGGCATGGGCTGCCCAGAATTATGCCTCTTTGCCCTCTTCTATTTACCTGGTGCATGATCCCCCAACCAACTTGAACCTCTGACTTTGTAATTGTCTTTTGGAACTGACTGGGAGTGTGGGTCCTTGCCCATTTTCTCTGGTATTAAATATTAGGTTATATTTTAGGAGTCACTTTTGGATTGGCTCAAATTTCATTAAATTTTCAGAAAATGCCTTCTGTAGAAAGTTTGAAATTCCTGAGTCTAGATACTGATAATATTCTTGCTGATCATGTGCAACAAAGGGAAATTTTCTTGCAACAATAGAAACCAGAAACTATTGGGTATTTTGCAAAATGATATGTCATAGTAATCCCATGATGTTTCAGTTTGTTTTCCATCTGTTACTTATTAGTTACAAGTCTTACAGAGGATCTGATTGATTTAGAGGCTCATCTTAGATTTCTAGGCTGATGTGCCTGTTGTACTTCAAATGCTCTTCCTGGCCATGCTTTCCAAATAGCTCTTCTGATCTCTAATCTCTCCAGAAATAGGTCTGTGGGTCTTTCTTTCTTTCTTTTCTGAAAGACATGTTCTTACTTAGTCTACAAAGAGACAGACATTCATTAAAGGCTTAAAAAATTGTTGGAAAAGAATTTGCCTTCAATTATTTAAACATTTATTTAGTACCCATCGTGACATAAGATACTTTACTAAGTGATTGGGAATTTTAACAAGAATAGAATATATTTCCATCCTCTATTAAGAGCAATACATAAAACTTGTATGTTTTTTTATTTGATACTCAACATCATTATATGGGCAATAAGCTATTATTGTCCCTATTTTACAAATAGAAAACTTAAATTTAGATTGCTTAAGTGACTCACCTGAAAAAATACAAGTTAGTGAGAGTTCCAAGCTTGGCTCCGAACCAGTTTGCATTACTTGAGCAACTATTCGGAGTTCCAAGCTTTGTCATCTTTCCACCCTACCACACGGCGTTTCTGTACATCCACTAGAAAGGCAAGATAGCTCACAGAAGTGAGAAGAGATTTATTCTTCTAGATATGGGTAGTTAATGGTACACTTCTGCAAATAGAATAAGTATAATTTCATCTCCTAAGCCAGTGAGAATTGGCTAGGTTAAACACATAGCCACCAGATCTCAGTAGTTAATAAAATTGTTTATTTTTCTTCTATGCTATAAGCTCAACATAGGTTGTAGGAGGGCTTTGTCCATTCAAGTTACCTGGGACCCTGGGTTGACGGAAGCTCTATTTAGACACCTACATGATCACAGAGGCAGCTAGAAAGGAGAGCTATAGAGCCAGGTGCCAGCAATAGATGTTTCAAATCCTCCCATTTTGCTGACCAGAAGTAGTCCCATGGTCACTCCTAATTCTGGTAAAAATGGAATATGGATAAAAATGGGGAACATTGGTACTGATTATCACACCCGCCCACTGAGAAACACAAATACACACACACACACATACACACACACACACACACACAGATGCCTATTATGTCACTTCTTTTTCTGGGAAGGTGACTCACTTGTCCTCCCAAATCTTTGTGGCGAGCCTATTGTTTCCTACTCATGTTTACTTGTTGACTTTTCTGGAAGGGGTTTGTAAAATCCAGGGAAACTGAATGCAGATGATGATGACAGAGAAACCATTTATCTTTTTCTGGGAGCCTTTACCTATCAGCAGCAATTCTGTCCTCTTATGATACATTGCAATTTGTGTTTACTTCTCAGTTTTTAAATTATTCGCTTCTAACTTTTGTTTCTGTATACACAGCTGCTGATAAAATAATAAAATATTTGATAGAGGGAAAGAATTGGGCTGTTTAGTTTTTAATGAAAATTGTTCAAATCATGTTCTGTTAAATATTATTCATTCTCTTTAGCATTATAGTCAGGGATATGAGAAATGAATGTAATGCCAAAAAGAGGAAGCAAATCATGGTTTATGTAGCTCGGCCTCACTTAGAAGTAAAAACTGTAGAGAAGTAGGAGTACACAGAACGGTAATACTTACGGTACAGAAAAAGCTAATGGAGAGATTGACTCTTACAGACCATGTTCCCGAGCCATTACCAAAGGTAATTTTTTCCTCTGCATTATTTAATTAGAACAATAAAAGATAAAATTACTTACAGCCAGGGCTCAAGAGCACATACTATAAATTTCAACTTAATTTTAAATTCTCAAGTATTATAAACATTTAAACTTCAACTTACATTTTGTTGTATAAGTTAAAAATAGATAAAATTTTTAATGCTATTTTTTAAACTATTGGTAACATTTTATTATAATCTTCAGTATGAATTTGATAGACAGAAAAAGGAAATGGGGAATTTAAGAATTGGTATGTGAGGCTTCTAAACATTATTATTTTTTGACCATGCCGAAATGTTTCAAATTTTACAAAAATTCATAGAGAATTGGAGAGACTTTCATATTTATGAAATATGTGAGTTAAGAAGAATTGGTTGAAGAAATAACTATTATATATATAAGAAATAGAACCTATTTATCTATCATTTGTCAATCATCTAATTTTTTAAGAAAACACAGACAAGAAAGTTATTTTATTGATACATTTTTAATAAAAATGTACGCATTGTAAATTTGAGATTTTGAAAATTATATTTTTTTAATGTGAGGCATAAATAGATTTGAATTTTATAATCTAATGTGAGGCATTTATTTCTTCCTCATTATTCACTATAGTTAATATGCTTGCAACTTAGTGTCCATTTCATTTATCACATTGAATCAATTCAGATAGCCCTTGCATGGAGGGCAAGAGTTATTTAAAAATGAAAACTATTAAAGGAAATAAATCACTTGAATTAGATATGAATGATGTTAAATGTAGATTATTCAAATTCATATTTGTAAGGTTGTTAAACATGATAAATAATATGGTAAATAAATTATACTATTTTAAGGGCAAAAGTGAAAGAATAATTGATGATAACTCTTTGCTACTTCAATTTTTAATATGAGCAAATATCAAAATAAAAACAAGTACAATTAAGCAAAGACCTTCTTTAATTCACATAATATTAAAGGGGATTTGTGAAGTACTATAAAATAGAACTAATGTTGTTATAGTAAGACATTAATATTATAGTTTTATAGGTAGATGCTATCACAAAAGAAAGGAAAAATATAAATATCATTATTGCCTATTTTAAACAAAGACAGCACAGAACTTCACAAAATATTTTTATAGCTGACAACTTAATTTTTTTCCCTTTGAATATCATTAAAATTTCTGTTAGCATACCTTTCATTTTGGGGGGAAATTGTGTCCGAATATTAAAAAAAAAAAATGCTTAGAGAGCGTTTTTAGGATGTCAATTTGTTAAACTCGGCTAGAGATATATTTAGTTACTTAAATTACATGAGGTCAACAAGAAGAGGGAACCTATATTTCAGGGGTTTGCATAATTTTTCATACAATCAATAATTTGATTTACTCACTTTAGATATTTCTTTTCTTGTCCATAATACTTATTCACAGCTTCAGAGTTTCAGCTGATATTTCTTGTTGCAAATACAGAAGAAAGTAAAGAAATAATCATTTAAAAATACTCTATAGGCTGTGAAATGGGTCAAAAAGATCTTTTCATAGCATTATATTGGAGAAGATAAGGTGACAGATACAGGATTACATTTTTGAAATACTTCTCTGTTGATTTGCTTATTACCTTTACTCACTGATAGACTTCATATAATTTTCTTTTTTGTATTTCTAGTCAAACCTGTGAAATTTGAATGGCACTGTTGTTACTCCTTAGAAGAATGTCATAACACATATGAGGGGGGATGGTAATAAGTATGAGCCACACTCATTATTAGGAAGACAAACATAAATGTGGAAAACGGAGAAGGATTTTAAATGTGTGTGGAAAAGCACAGGAAAAGGAAAAGGGAATACTGAAACCATTTAAGGATCTAAATAACAAAGACTGAGATCTGCCATGGGTAGCTTACCAGAGGCAGTGCTACTTCTAGAGAATATGTTTTTAAAAGCTCTGTAAATAATTTCCAAAATGTTAGCTGTTGATTAAATCCAACCCAAACTGTCTTCTGGTGAGACTAGTGAATTCTTCCCCAGCTCCGAACAGAAATCACAAAGCTATTTTTCTAGTTAGAAACGGCTGCTCTTCTGAAAAAGCACCTCCTGTGCGGCTTCCCCCAAACAGCCAGCAGCTGTCTGTTCTATAGTGCTCACACTGACCAGAAACCTCAGATGGTTGGATTGTGTAAGACCAGATGAATAGCTTGAAAATGATGGAAAGACAAGAGCTGTCATATTTTTCTGTAGGGGAAAATAAAGTTAAATTTAGATCCCCATTTAGGAAATCTAGCATCCTTGTGGCTCCTTCATCATTCTTTGAGCTGTTTTGGATGATTTGGATGCACAGTGCAGGGACAACATTGAGGAGACTTTCTTAGTCCTCAGTGGTCCATTTGCAGGAAGTTGCTCTCGATGCTCAGCTGTTTCCGGTCCCTGTGAGAGGCCTGTCTCCTCTGAGATCCAGTCTCTGACACCGTACAACTTGCTACCCTCTTGTCCCACCAAACTTCAAGAATCCAGCTGCCAATTTGTTTCTTCATCAACCTTCAGGGGCTTTTCCTTGTCACAGAATCCAGTTTAGTATATATTAAAATATGAGACTTTTAAAAACAAAAGTGTGGTTAATTTCCCAGTGCTTAGGGAATTTCACCCTTAGCTATTTCATTTTAATCCTGAGTTGCTATTTTCCTGACTTTACAAATGAGGAGATGTGACTCAGGAAAAAATTTAAAATCTTGAGTGTATTTGTGTGAATAGTAAGCAGGGGAGTTAGAATTTGAAGCTAGGTACTTGATATGTGCTGGATGAAGAATTCAAAGTTTCATAATACAGACAAGTCCTCAAGGAGACCTATATTTGTGAGAAGCGGAACATAAGATATGCAAATGAATTAATGGCTTTCAGTGTGGTAGGAATTAGAGTGTAATTATAGTAGATGTAAGGATAAAACGGAAGGGAATGGACAGTTCAATATGGGGTGCTCAGGTAAGGTTTCTAAGAGGAAGCAACAGTCTTGAGAGTTAGGAGGAGCCAAACTCTCAAAAAGAGGGGAGGGTATTTTGACTGTTCTTGCATCTGTCATCTCCTGGCCACTCCCAGCCCCACACTTACCTTCTCCTTTCTTGCTTTCCCTCTGTGTCCTGATTTCTTCTCCCTTCCCCGACTCAGAACACTGTCCAGTCTCTATTAAATGTATTTTGTCACCATATATTGTGTGTGGACACTAATCCATTTGAGTTATGGAACAGGTTTTCCTTACTGAGCTATTCCATATGCACCAAATATAGTAGGAATTTATGTATACTATTAAAGAAATTCAGTGTGGTTACTTGTACTTGCTTGTTTCTCCTGAACATCTAGGATCTTCTCAACTGTCATAAAGGAAATTAATGTGAGAAAAAAGAGGAGAAAGTGGGGAAAGGGAGTTAAGGAAGAGAAAAGAAGAGAATGGAGAGAAAAAAGTAGAGAGAGAAAGAAATGTTTGTTAACAAATTTGAACAACACTATGCTAGCTCCTTCCACCTCCTGCAGAATCTTGTGCACATGAAAGAAAACCATTTCAAGATGGGAAATTTTAGGAAATATGACAAAAAAAGAATACAATTTAAAAATAAGACCTAAGAAAGGAGAGGAAAAATCATCTGAGGCATGGTGGAAATGTCATAAATGAAATAAAAACTCTTGCTTTGATTGGAACACCCCCCCCCCATAAGTCATTTCCTAAGTGACTAGTGTTAGTTCAAGATATTTCAAAATAAAGTTTGGTATTATACCAAAAGTGGAGAGGAAAAGAGTGTGCCAGTAAGGCCAATTTAAGCCAAGTCTTCCATATCGTCTAACATGTGTGTGGAGAATTATTTGATCATAGCATGTAAAAATGGCAAAATGTGTGAATGAACTTGTAGTCCAAAACCTTCATTTTGGATATGAGGAGATGGAGATCTAAATGCCTTTTCTAAGCACAAACAAGGAGCCACTAGGAGACCTGAACAGATTCCACATCCTGGATTATTTTCCTACTAAACTGAAGCTTATTAACATGGATGTGGAAAATATCAGATTTGTGGGCTACACTCAGGAGCATAAAAGTAAACACTTGAGAAATCAAGCAGAATTCTAGAGAATCACAATAAAGAGAGCCCAATAAATTCATGTGACCCATTTCTATGTGGCTAAATGGTTTCAAAGTTTCAAGGCTGAGGATGAGTGCAGTTACGGGGATGCACACATGAAATTAGATATTTCTCTGGCTTGCAGTGTTTCATTTTCTATGTTTTAAATGTCCTTTGCTAATTGTGGGTTGATTGTAATATTAGAATTATAATCTTAGGATTGACAAAAAGTTTGAGTAATTTTAAAAATAGATTATTCTTAAAATATATCAGCTATCCATGGAATTTTTTATAAATAAATAATGTTTCAGAAATGATAGTATCTAATATTCAAAGTTGTTAATGCAAATGTGGCAATGACCTGTCTTTGTGCTTTAAGAGAATTAATTCTCTCTCTCCCTCTAGGCAGTTCTTGTCATCCCACTGAAGGGGAGCTTCTGGGGCAGTGTAGACAGAGATGTCCCACTCTGGTTCCAGTACAGGCTAAAAGTCCTTCAGGGAGTAACAAGAGCTACAGGGTTTGGACTGAGGTGATGAGAGGGAGGCACTTGCCTCAAGTGCAAAATTTAAGGAGGCACCAAAAACATCAGAAATCAAGACAAATAATATTTTAATGCAACCTTAAAAAAAACTGTAATCTTTTAACACACAAAAAAAACATGTAATGAATAAAGTATGACAGAATTAGTAACAGCATGATGCCAGGCCATATCAGAGCCTGAGGCAAAAGAAAAAAACCCAATAATACTGATCCAAGGGTTGGGGAGAACAGGGAGTTCTATTTTACTAGTTAGCTACATTTTAATTAGGCAGCCATGTCACAATGAATGTTATAAAAAGACAGAAAGATAGGAGCATTTATTCAGTCAGTCAATCTAATCTTTTTGACATTTTAAGACTCCTGATTAAATGTGTGGCCTGAGGGTGGAAAGGTGGGGAACGTGCTTGGGAGATGCTGGTAATGGCAAGTGATGTTTTCAAAACCTGGATATTTCTCATCAGAAATGTTTTTCTGATCCTGTGAAGACATTAGAGTTGGCAACAGGCAAAGTATCATCAAGTTTAATAGAATCACAATAAAGAACAAAATAAAGCAAATCTTTGAGCTAGCCCTGTGAGGTAGACCCTGGCAGGCATGCTGTAGGTTCAATGGCACAGTAAGAAATGCTACATGGAAATATGGCAACTATGCAGCACAGAATTACATTTTGAAGAATAATAGTCCTTCTCTTCTCTTTTGTAGAATATAGGTACTTCTTTTAAGTAATGGGATGTTTGGGCATATGGCTGTGGTTGCTTCCCTTTACCTGGTTAACTTTTATTCATATTCCTGTTCTTAAGTTAAATGTTAATTCCTCAAAGAAACTGATTACCCAGTATAATTAGATCTCCAATTATATATGTTCGTTCGGCCACATATTTAGCATTAATCAAAATGATCATATCAGTCAAAGAAAGAGAAATCATACTAGGTCTTTCTTTTTTTTTTTTTAATGTTTTATTTATTTCTAGGAGTGAGAGAGAGAGACAGCGTGAGCAGAGGAGGATCAGAGAGAGAGGGAGTCACAGACTGAAACAGGCTCCAGGCTCTGAGCTGGCAGAACCCATGAACCGTGAGATCATGACCTAAGCGAAAGTCGGACGCTTAACCGAATAAGCCACCCAGGCGCACCCATACTAGGTCTTTCAAATAGAATGAATTCAGTAGAAGGAACTAGTTATACAAATGGCACAACGGTTGTTTCCACACCCTTTTGGGTCACTTGGGGGACCTCAAAAGACCGTTGGGGTCTTTTTCTATTGACCTGGAGCCTATTAACATTGATATTGGAGATATCATTTTGTGCACTCAGGAAATGTAAAAGCAGGCAAGCAAGGTGAGGTAATCCAGACTGGAGGTGTGTTTGTGACTCTTCGGGTGCCTAGCAAGGTGCTAGAACTGACAAAGAGGACAATTTGGCATGGGTTAGTATAGCTGAAGTGGGGAAATCAGGCCCAAGAATGGGACCTCTGAAGGGTTACAGCCACTTTCGGAGATACCACCACAAGGCAAAGAGAGAGGAATAAATATCCAAGAGAAAGGAAGACCCATGACTTCTCCTCTCCCATCACCTTTCAATTTTGAATCAATGCCTCTCATTGGTGAAACCTAACTGGAGGTCAGTTGGGAAGGAATTCTGGGTAATATAGTTTGTAGGGATCTCTAAACCCCTATAATACATCATAGAATATGGAAGAAAGGGATGGAACTCAGGTAATCAGTGTTAGTATACTAAATAATTATATATTAGTTAATGCTGTTATCAGGGTAACACTAGTCTTAGGAAGTCAATAATTTCTGTGGGTCAGCATTGTAGGAGCTTTATTAACTAATATATTCCCAGTACATTTCATAGTGTTTGGTCTATTGAAGATTTTGAATGAATGAAAAAATATGAATCAATATTGTCATTTCCATTATACTTTCAAGAGTCATGATCTCTACCAAGAGTTAGTTATGTGCTCCTTCCAATACCAGTGTGGATAGAAACTCCAGGATTTGCCAACAGAAATAACCCCTCTATCTTAAAAAAAGGTGGAGGATAGAGATAAGGGAGAGGAAGGAAAGGAAGTGTATTCATGATGCTTTCAAAGCTTAGAAAGCTTCCTTCTGCCTGAGTCTTAACTCCTTTATCTCTTTTGTCCTCACATCTCATAGGACACTTGGGAAGATTTTTATATTAACTTGGGAAGATTTTTTTAGAAGGAGGAATATAGGCATTATGTGACAAATGGCTACTGTAGCTCAATGCTTATAACTGAGATTAAAGGCCAATATTTCTAATGTTTGTTTCAAGGCAATGTCTAATGGAGACTGTGTTCTTTACTGTTTTGTTAGAACAGGATCATTTTCTCTTTTATAGCTCACTGATGTTCTCTTAATTTTTCATACTTTTGCCATTAATTTGAATCCTTTCTACCTTTGTGTCTTAAATTCACGAATCTTTTCTTATGTAATGTTGAGTCTGCTGTTAATCCTATCTAGTGCATTTTTATTTTGAGAAGGAGTGGTGTGCAGAGAGAGAGGGAGGGAGAGAATCTCAAGGTTCCACCCCCAGCATGGAGTCCTATGCGAGGCTCAATCTCATGACCCTGAGATCATGACCTGAGCTGAAATCAACAGTGGTTCACTGAGCCACCTAGAAAGCCTAAGTGCATTTTTAAAAATTTTACTTCATTATAAATTTGGTTTGGTTTGCTGAAACAGTGAAGAAATAGAGAGAGCTTGTCGCATTATTGCTAATCACTACTGGCAAAGCAAATGATCAGAGTAAGAATGAAAAACACAAAACAAGTAACCACAACTGTGTCATCAAATAAATAGAAAGTAACCAGATCATCATCGTTGTCATTTACTTGAAGGATAATGGATATCTGGGCTATTTATCCAGCTTGTTGGTGTCTACTGGTTGAAAGCTTCTGCAGTTCCCAGGCAAAGATTTATATTATCCAGTGTAATTTTAATTTTAAACTTTATATGTTCCTTCTCTGGAATTTAGATTTAGGTCTTTTAAAATATCTTTCATGTCTCTCAGTAGGTTTATGCTTTCCTCTGCCTTCCTGAACATGTAGCATATGGTTATAGCAGTTGCTTTAATGTGCTTTTCCCTGTTGCTGTCATCTGTGTCATTTGTTAGTCAGTTTTTATTGAATGATTTTTTTCCCACATTATTGATCATATTTTCCTATTGCTTTGTATGCCTGGTGATTTTTTACTGGATACCAACCACTGTGACTGTTGGCACTTTTAGAAATTTTTAGAACTTTTATGAGCTTTGTTTTGAGATGCTGGTAAGTTGCTTGGAAACAGTTTGATCCTTTCACTACTAGATTTAATCATTGCCAGATGGAATTAGAGTAGTCTAGGGCCTAAGGCTAATTTGCCTCTTTAGTCAGTACCCTCTGAGTACTATTCTGATGTGTGCCCTATGTACTGTGATGTTTCTCACCCCTGGCTCTTGTAAAGTGAACCATTCCCAGCTTTGTATGACTGCTGCAAATTGTTCCTCCTACTCCTTTCCAGTAGTTCATTGCCCTGCCAAAAGGTGATTTGTTTACACACACGCTCTGATCAGTATTCGTTGAAGACTCTGGGGGAACCCTCTGCAGATTTTAGGAGCTTCCTCTCTTTCTAGCTCTCTCTGCTCCAATACTCTGTCCTGCAAATTCTAACTGCCTTTGCCTCCCCAAATCTTCATCTCTGCCTCCTCAATTCAGAGAGAATGCTGGGCTCTATTTGGATTCCCTCTTTCTCTATGTCACAGTTTGGAAATTCTTGGTAAACTGGAGCAATCGTGGAGTTTACCTAATTTTTTCCCTTCTTTGAGGGAACATTGCTCTCTGCTACATTGTTCAATGTTTGAAAATACAGTAAAACTTTGATTTGCAAACATAATTCGTTCTGGAAACAGGCTTGTAATCAAAAACCTCATATATCAAAGCAAATTTCAAGAACCATAGGCTCAGTTATGATCATGTGACATTTAGTGTCAAGTATTTACTCATATTGCAAGACATCCCTCCTTTATCAAGTTAAAATTTCTCAGAAATGTTTGCTCTTCTTGTGGAACATTGCAGAACACGTGACTGGCAATCCAAAGTTTTACTGTCCATTGTTTCACTTTTTAGTTGTTTAAGGTATGAGTGTAAATCTGGTCCTTGATCCTCTATCTTGGCTGGCAATGGAACTCCTTGACATTTTTACCCAACTAAAGCTGTTACTCGCGCTCCTAAATGCCATTTTTAAAAAACATTTATTTATTTATTTATTTATTCTGAGAGAGAGAGAGAGAGAGAGAGAAAGCAGGGGAGGGGCAGAGAGAGGGGGAAAGAATCCCAAGCAGGCTCTATACTATAAATGCAGAGCCCACCACAGTGCTCGATCCCACCCACCACAGGGCTTGATCCCATGAACCGTGAGATTGTGACCTGAGCTGATATCAAAAGTCAGACACTTAACTGACTGAGCCACCCAGGCAGTGCCAAAATACCATTTTTTAGTTCAAAGTTTAATCTAGGTGCACTTGGAGATCTGAATATTACTCTGCACTATCATTTGGAAAGGTTTTAATACATGTTTTTGAGAAAATGATCATAGATCTATATTTATGTTTGAATTATTCTACATTCTACATTGAGAAAGAATGAAAAAAGTTTCAGGAATTTAATCTTTGTTGAAGTCTAACAAGATGAGCATGGATTAGCATGGCTGTCTCAGTGTACAAAAATTTTAAAATCCAGTGAAACAAATCAATTCAGTTTTTCCTATTATCTTATGAACCAATTAAATTGGCCATTTCATAATATCTCACAGTAGCGGTGTTCATTCACTATTTCATCCTTTAAAAATGTAAATCTTTCAATTATGAAAAGTTGTCTAATGATGTATTTATCCTGCTGAATGATAGAAAATTCCATTGTAACAAGTTTTTGTTCTTGGAAAAAAATACTATTAGGATAAGAAGAAAAATTTAATTGCAGAGCAAAAATTTCAAAAGCTAATATCCAAGGAAAATATTCTCTGTTCAGATTAATGTTAGAAGAAATCCATTTTGCATTTAACTAAGATTGATCAATCAACCTCTCAAAAGAAATTCAGACTTTCTCACACATTTATTCATTTTCATATGCTACTGATGGTGCATATGAAATGCTAAATACAACTTGCTAACAGTCTACTGCATTATTTTCAAAGAAGATCAATGAAAATATTACAGCTCAAATAAAATTATACTTAGAATTTATAATTTTTAAACTTTATATTTTGATTTTACACTATTTATTATACTTATCTAAAAATGATATTTAACAAAATGAATGTTTAGCAAATTAAGCTTGGAGTCAAAACAAAGCCATATGTCACAAGGGCTTTATTTCTGTATGATCAAATATAATTTGAGTTTGAGTCACTCTCACATGCCTTCCAATCACCCTTACTTACCTCTGAATGCTAATATAAGAACACACAAAATTTCTCATGAATTTTTAAATGTTAGTTTCACTTCCACTTAACACAGTGTTAAAATAGTATTCCCCTAACTATACACTCTGCAAGAAAGTACGATCACAACAATAAAAATGCAAACATACATTATAAACATGTAGATGCTAGAGTCATGGTGGTGGTGGTGGTGGTTGCTATTGTTGTTTTATTTAATATCCTTGACCATGTCATATATTACCATGTGATTGTGGTGGTCTTAGTGTTTAGCAAGAAAATGGGCTATGGATTGTTTTTCTTTTAAGGCCATTGAATCACAGTTTTAGTGACTCCAAAATAAAGTTGAAAGACAATGAGGCCTGGAATCATTACTTGTATTCAACATTATATCAAAGATCCCAGAAGGCATAATACAATTTATTCCCTCACTATTAATTTATAACAGATTTAATTCTTTTTATTATAAAAATAATTCATGCATATTATTGGAAATCTTTAAAACAGAGCAAAGTTGAGAATGTAGAGCCATAGTTCCACTACCCATGGAAGAGGTGCCTTAACAGAAGCAAGTTCTCTGATTAACATAAAGCAACTTGAAGTAGGAGTCAGAAGACTAGTAGTAAAACTATAAAAATAAACAAAGTCTAACAAAAAAGAAATTATAGATTAAGTATAAAAAATGTTTTGGTCTATTGAAATCTGTATTAATGTCAATTTTAAAAGCCAGCTTATACATTCAACTTCTCTTCTTCTACATTCAAAAATTGCAAACTTCTACATTCCCAAATTAATTTACTTGATGGGGAATCAAAATAGAGAGGAGGAACTTTTTGGTGTGTTCTGATTTCTGTTGAGTTGCACAATGGCTGTTATAAAGGAGATTACAGTATGGATGTGCATTACTTAGAGGCAAGACAAAATGCTTAAGAGAATCCCAGTAGTGTTTCTTGAGTTCTTCTCTATTGTCTACAAGCTTAAAAGTTGTCTGAATTTTTGTTTCATTTAGCTAGATGTAGAATGCAAGGATTGGGATCATTAGGGAAAAGAGTACATTTTCTTCTGTTGAAATTTGGAGGTATCACCAAATATTACATCAAATGACTTTTATTTAGAAACAATTCTGGGGTATCTGGGTGGCTGAATCCGTCAGGCATCTGACTTTGGCTCAGGTTGTGATCTCATAGTCCATGAATTCGAGTCCCGCATTGGGCTCTCTGCTGTGAGCGCGGAGCCTGCTTCAGATTCTTTGTCCCCCTCTCTCTGCCCCTCCCCTGTATTCTCTGTCTCAAAAATAAATAAACTTAAAAAGAAAAAAGATATAATTCTAAAAGTTTCTGCTGACCATTGCAACTTTAGAAATAAAACTTGGGTATATATCTGTATCTATATAGCTATAGATATACACACACATTTACTAATCACACTCACTCCTTCCTTGTGTGCTATTCTTACACAGTATTATAATTAAGCACTATTTGTAGTCCACCAGCTTAGATATTACTGTTTTTTTTTATTTATTTCAATGCTTATTTAGGTTTAACTGCTTGTTAACTACTTGTATGCTCACCATTTATTTTTAGCCCTTCAGACCTTTCTTCTCAGATCATTTTCTTCCTAATCCCTTTAGTGAGAGTTTGTTGATAATGAATTTCAATTTTTCTTTTTTTATTTGAAAAATGTGTTTAATTTCATCCTCATTCTGGAAAAATTCTTGAAAGGCCTTTTTTGGGAGGGTGGGAAGGGCTTCTCTTTTCTTTTCTTTCTTTTTTTTTTTTTTATTTACTTTTTGAGAGAGAGAGACAGCATGAGCAGAGGAGGGTCAGAGAGAGAGGGAGACACAGAATCCGAAGACAGGCTCCAGGCTCTGAGCTAGTGTAGCACAGAGCCTGATGCAGGGCTCGAACCCACATAGTCTGAGATCATGACCTGAGCTGAAGTCAGATGCTTAACCAACTGAGCCACCCAGGGACCCCAGGGCTTCTCTTTTCAAATCTCTTACATTCTCTCTTCCAGTTGAATTCTCAGCTAATGACCTTACTTTCTCTTTCAATGAAAAATTTGAAGTCATTAGAAGAGAACATGCAGAGACTCCCAGCACCGCCCTGCCCCCCGGCATCATCTGTACCTACACTCATTGTCCTGGCTGAAATTTGAGATGAACTTGGCAGCCATATAACACCCAAAGTCAAGTTTTCCACTGTATGCTGGGCCTCATACATTTGCCATATCCACTTGCCAACTCCTCCAGCAATTCTCTCCCCTCTCTTCTGCACAATTGCTGTTTGTTTGTTTGTTTGTTTGTTTTTTCCAGTGGACATTCTCATCAGCATACAACATCTTCTTATTTCTCCCACACATTTCGAAAAAGTTTTTTGCCCTTATTTGCATGGCCAACTACCACAGTTTCTCAGCCTCCCTTTGCACTAAAGCTCCTTGAAATAATTACTGTTCAAAGCACATTTCCCTTTCTCTTAGTTATCTTATTCAACGATCCAATCAGATTTGAGCACCACCAATCCACCCAATCAATGTTTTCAATCCAGTGCTAAATTCAGTGTCCATCTTAATGCACTATCAGTAGCATTTGACACAATGACTCCTTCAAAATATTTCTTTACATGGGTCCATAGTACCTCTGATAGTTTTCCTTCTCACGTGGATCAGATTACTCTTTCTCAGTATTTTGTGCCCATTTTCCCTCCTTGCCCTAACCAGTTGAAGCTTCCTGGTCAGTCCTTGGCCCATTTCTTTGCTGTATTCACACTCCATCTCTTGGCCTTGTCCAGAGTTTTGCCTTTAATTGCCATTCATACGCCAATGACTCCCAAATTTACATCTCTAGTGGAGACCTTTCTCCTGAACTCCAGACTAAGTTATCTAACTTCCTGTTCAACAGTTTCACATTGATATCTATTAGGAGTTTCAAACTCAAAATGTCCAAACCTAATTTTTGACGTCCTCCCTCTTTCTATCAAAGCTATCTCAACTATAGCCACAATGCAGATTAACGACCCCTTCTTTTAGTAGCTCAGATAGAATGTTTTAGTCATCCTGATTCCTCTTTTGCCCAATCTATCAGAAAATTCAGTTGATTCTATATTAACAATAAATCCAGAGTCGAGCCACCTTTTACTACTCTTCTGTTCTCACTCTGGTCTGAATCATCCTTATCTTGAACCTAGATTACTTCAAAGTCTCCTAACTGATTTTCTTACTTGCCACTACCCCCTTCCCCATCTCCACCCTGACCCACACCCACAGTATATTCTCACACAGTGGTCAGCATGATCCTGTTAAAATTCATCATGCCACTCTTCACACATTCCTTGCCCTCCATTCTCTATTTCACTAAGTAAAAATCAAGGTTCTAAAAGTGTCCCTCATTCACTGGGTTCCAGTCACATTGGTCTCCTATTTTTGGAATTCTCCTACCATAAGGTTTTGTACTTTCTGTTCTCTTTCTTTGAAATTCCCCTGGCCAGAGATCCCTTACCTCCTTCAGGTCTGCTTAAACCTCACCTTTTAAAAAAATGTTTATTTAATTTTATTTACAATAAATTTTTATTTAAGCATTAATATTTATTTAATGTTTAATTTAATGTTTATGATTTAATGTTTATTTTGAGAGAGAGTGAGAGAGAGAAAGGGGAAGGGGCAGAGGGAAAAAGAGAGAATCTCAAGCAGGCTCCTCACTGTCAGTGCAGAGTCCAATGCGGGGGCTCAAACTCAGAAATTGTGAGTGAGATCATGACCTGAAATCAGAGTCATATGCTTAACAGACTGAGTCATCCAGGTGCTCCAAACCTTACTTTTTTAATGAATTCTATTCTGATAGATCATTTAAATTTATAAACTTCTGCCTTTTTAATCCCAGTCACTTTACCCTGGTCCATTGTTTTCACAGCATGCTTTTCTTATTTATTATGATTATTATTTATTGACTATTTCTCTCATTGGAATATAAATTTCAGGAAAGTATGAATTTTTTGTCCATTTTATTTGCTGCTAGACTCTAATCACTGTCTAACACATAGTAAATGTACAATACCTTTTTATTGAATAGAATAAATGATGGAATGGGACATAATTTCATGTGGTATAGGATTCTAGATCGACAGCTATTTTTTCTCAGCACTTTGAAGTTACCATTTACCAATCTTTTGGTTGATATTATTATCATTAGTAAATCAGCCATCAGTCAAATGGTTCCTTTTAGCAAATCTATCTTTTACTTCTGGATATTTTAAGAACTTGTTTCTGTCTCTGATATTTTGTATTTTCATTATGATGTCTGAGTATGGATTTTTTTTTTTTCAGTAATTCTGATTGGGACTTACTGAGGTTCCTCAGTTTGAAGCTCTGTCTCTCATCATGCCAGGAAAAGATCTCAACCATTGTCATATCAAATATTTCCTCTATGTCCTTTCTCTCATTCATTGCTGAAACTCCAGTTAGTGGGCCCATGTTAGACTCTCTGTTTTCATCTCTCTTAACTTTATTGATTCCTACTCTATTTTCTGAGTTCTGTTTTTCTTTTTTTTAATTTTTTAAAAATTTTTTAATGTTTATTTATTTTTTAGACAGAGAGAGAGAGCATGAGCTAGGGAGGGGCAGAGAGAGAGGGAGACACAGAATCTGAAACAGGCTTCAGGCTCTGAGCTGGCTGTCAGCACAGAGCCCGATGAAGGGCTAGAACCCGGGGACAGAGAGATCATGACCTGAGCCGATCAACCGACTGAGCCACCCAGGCGCCCCTCTGAGTTCCGTTTTGAGTAATTTATCCATATATGTCTCAGAATTCACTAATTTTTCTTCACTTTTGTCTAATCTTTTGTCTAATAGAAATTTTGAGTCCTTTAATTCTGATGATTATATTCCCTCACTTTTAAAAATGTAATTTTTTTCTTTTTTACATCCCTCTGGTCATTTTCCATAATCTCTTCTTCTGCCATTGTACTTCACAATAGTATCTTTCAGTTATTCCAGTCTGTCAAGTAAACTCATTTTTGCAAGCTTTTTAAGATTATTATAAGGGCAGCCATTTGAAAATGTTACTGGGTAGTTTCTTGATTTATATCTTAACTCTCACTGCCAGTTATTGGTGTTTGGTGATTTTTCAATGCGAGCCAGTTTTGAAACATTAACTGAGATGTTTTTGAGGAATGTGTTAAAAACAGTTTGTCTCACTTTTGTCAGAAACTTATGCTTACTACCAGCCTTGGATCACCTTAATCTACATGTTAATTTGTAAGTAATCTGAGAAATTTTGCCTGCTCTGGTATTCCTTTGTTTTAGTAAGTTGTCATGCGTATTTCTGAGACAATCTGGTTAAGGAATTCAAGTCTGTTTGGGTATCGATTTAACCTATCATCTGGATCTAAATTAATCCAAAATAACTTTATTTCCTGAGAGTGTTCCTGAAACTATTTGATACCTAATCTGAGTCCCTGGTCCTTTAACACATCAAAACTTGATTTTTGGCTTCTGAGTCTTGGTGTTTCTGATTGGAAATACTTTGGTTTCTAAGAATTGCCGGTAATTCATTGAGCACAGGGCATTTGCTGGATGTGAGTCTAGCAATTATGATCCTCTACATGTGTGCAGAAAAGGAAGTGGCCTCTGTGGTGTGATATGATGGGTGCTGCTAGGCTCATTTTGACCAAATGATTTCCTCCTCTCTTTAGCTGTGGCTCAGAGATGACTGCTCTAGCCATTTCATATCAGACAGCAAAAACAGGAGTCACTGTCTTCAGATAGCTCAGGAGAAGGGTGGGACTTATAAATATCAGTCTGCTTTCCCTTTAGTATGGATTTGATTATAAGATAAAGTGAATGTTGGAAGTTTAAGAGCATAGAGAGAAGAGATTTAGGACTGGTTAATTTCCAGGGAAAAGAAATGAATCAGTCTGAAGCTGTTTGGACAATTTAATGCCGTGATAGAATAAGCATCAAGAATTTCCCAAGATCAGGGGAAAAAAGTTGGGGTTATTATTAAAATTGAGTTTTATCTGTATTTATTTTTACTTTTTTGCTACAGTTAGCCAGGGTTGAATACAATCTCTATTAGTCAGATTTCTCCTGAGAGAGAGAGGAGGAGATTGATTTTAAGCAATTTGGTTACATGACTGTGAGGGTTGGCAAGTCCAAAATCTGTAGGGTGTGCCAGCAGATTGGACATTAAGAGTTGATGTTGTAGTCCTGAGTCTGAACGCTGAAGAGTTGGCCAACAGATGGGAAACTAAGGCAGGGGAAAAGGCAGGGTTCCTATGTTGTAATTTGGAGGCATAATTGAATCTTCATTAGGGAAACCTGTCTTGTCTCTTCATGCCTTTAAATGATTAGGGGAGGTTCACCTCCATTATGGAAGTAAACTGCTTTCCTCAAAGTCTACTGACTTAAATACTAATCACATCTAAAATATACCTTCATAGCAACATCTAAGCTGGTGTTTGATCAAATGACTGAGCACCATGGCATAGCCAACTTGACACAAAAATTAATCATCACACAATCCTATAAAATTTTAGTGAACCACCTGCCAGTTTCATTTAACATGATTCCGTTTGTTAAAGCCTCATAACTTTTGTATCATGCCTTCTGCAGATTTAGAACCCAAATACCCACATGAGTGATATTCATGGAGTATTTGTGCTAAGGTGCTAATCTCTTAATTCTTGAGTATCAGTGAATCAGGAAACATTTACAAATACTAGGCTAAGGAAGAGTGTCTCAGAGTCCTTCATCTCTAGGTTTCTCTGGGCCTCTTCCTTCTCCATAATCCTGTGCTAAACTTTATAATTAGGGGTATTGTGATATGTTTATGGAAAGGATAGAGACAGAGATGATATGGTGGAGGAATGTAGAAGGTGGTTTCCCCACTTCTCTGACCAATCCCAGATCCCATTTCCATGGTCAGGATCACACGGTTCCCTAATAGAAACATCAATAATATACACAGCAAGGAGCGATGTGCACGATTCTTTTTGGCAAGACAGTGATTCATTTCTTGATTTAGACTTCAGCAATTTCAGTTCATTAAACATGTTTTCTCTGTCTGCTTCCAGCTGGGAAACTCTAGACTGATGTTTTTCTCTTTCATGTTGTACTTTGTTGATTATCATAGAGTATGTTTCATGGTTTTAAATTCTCATACTCAACAAAGAATTCTCCCAAAGCATCATCACTTAAATTCCGAGAGACTACGGGTAGGAATTTAACCAACTACTTCAGTATCTCATAACATGGACATTCAGTTTTTCATTCTGAAATGAGAATTACTACCCCATATACTCTTTGCTCAGCTAGCTCTGCATTTTCTCTGAAGGTCTGTTCTGGAAAACTCTCTGTATTCACTAGTGGAGACAGGTCTTCTGTAATAAAGGTACATGAGGCAGAGGTATGCATGAGATAGAAGTGTATTCCTCTCTCATGTTGGTAGTCTAAAGTTAGGTAGGTAGTCTGAAGATAAGTAGAATGTTTTCTCTGAAAGGTCAACAAGGTGCCTTGGTTGGTGGTTTGGCTTTGTCATCAGAAATTTATTCCACTGACACTTTTTCCAGTGGTCATGGTTTTCCAGCCAGTGAGAAAAGAGGCTAGTTCTGAACAGGTCACTTATCTAAAAGAGATAACCATAACATGCACCACATTCATCTCCTATGAGGCCAAACTCAGTCATATGGCTATACCTAGCTGCAAAGGAAGCTGGGAAATTTAGTCTTTAGCTTAACAACCATGTACCCAGATAAAATTCAGGGGTTTTACAAAAGAGAAAACAAAGAGGGAAGAATAAATATTGGGTGACATTCAGTGGTGTATGCAGCACTTGCACGTGGCATTAAATTGGTTTTGTAGTTAAGGGTTTTTTGTTTGTTTGTTTGTTAGTATAAATAATAGGAATATGTTTGAGTTGACTTACATGAAAATAGAGGATGTTACAGAGATATAGGGAATTTGAGGGTGGGAATGCAGACTAGAACCAGGAACTGAAAATTGTGAGGACCCTCCCTCTGTTTGCATCTCTACTTCTCTCTGCAGTTCTGATTCATTCTCTCTCCATTGGACGGCTTTCTTTGATCCTAGGCCGCATAAGAAAAACAGCATCTACAGAGCTCCTGAGTAAACCTTTAGTCATTCAAGCTGCATGAAGAGTTTATTTGGCTTATCTGAATCCCAGTTCCAAGTTTCTGGGTGGAGAGATCTGACTGGTCCAGCTAGGATCAGATGTTTAATTTGTCCACTTAATTGTGGCAAAGGGCAAGGTAGTGTAATTGTAGCTGGTAGGGCCCAACCGTGTGTGAGTACAATCTGAAAAATGGGAAAGAGTTCCTTAAATGTGTCCACTATTGCCAATCTTATCAGTATTCTTAGAAATCCACCACTTCAACTATGATCCTTACCTTTTGTTTCCAGCTTTTCCAGTTTACTGCTAAAGCAAACATTCCAAGAGACCAACAGAATTCTTTGCAAATTCTCTTTAATTATGAGTTGTGAAGAGAATGGAGAATTCCTTCTGAAGATTTACATTTTTTCTTATAGTATGGATAACCTTCATCACAGAAAATTGTACTTGAGAAAGAGAAAGAGCAGCTATGTGTCAGCTGGTAGCTGGCTTGCCACCAACCAAAGGCATGATATTCTGCTTTTCCTACACAGCATCAGCATCTCATGAGGTCACCCTCTGATCACAATACAAAGAAAAGGACAAAACCCTGTACAAACACAAAAATGACTAAACACCTTTCTCTCATGGCTAACATGAGTGACTGATGCCTGTTTACCAATTATAGCTCTAGACTTGTGTTTTTCCTGATTCCTAAATAATTGATACCCAACTGTGGAATCATTACCTGCACTTTCTGATAACATCTAATCTAGTGCTAAGCTGGTCCTTTGTACCCTCCCTAAAAAATCACCTAACACAAGCCCAACCCCTATAGCAGTTCCCTGCAGCTCCCCTGAACTGAGGAACTCTGTAGTTCCTCATGGGATATGGTTTCCCTCTCTGTAGCAAGTAATCAATCCAGCTCTGCTTGGTGCTGGTATAGTCCTTGGATGATGACACTTCTCTGAAGGATCTGACTGAAAGAAGAATAGCAAAATCAATGAAACAAAACACTCTAAACATACATGTGCATACACATGGAGACTCTCTTTGTCCTTTGGATCTTTTGTCCAGTTGTACTGAGCATGTTTTTAGGCTAGTGAGCTGGTTCATTTAGATGATTAAAGATAGTTGTTATAACTTGAGGAGCTCAATAGCTTGTTGCAAGGGAATGTTGTTACACAAACTCTTTTTTTTTTTTTTACGTAGCTCTTAAAACATTAAAATATGGGAAAATCCCTATGAAAGGGTATTTATTATTCATTACATTAACATAAGGATGAGAATAAAATAGTTTGAACTGCTCCAGCTCCTTTTCACAGTTCCAGATATTTAAAAGTGCTCAAGTAATTTCAGTTTGGAAATGGCAGTTAGTCTTTTAATTTTTACTTTTTCTGGTCGCATCCTGCCTAACTGATATATCCTTCCTGTGAACTCCTGCACAATTCCCACAGCACTTACTTATTTGGGATGAATCATTAATTCGCATATAATATATATGCTTCTCTTAAGATATTTCTATAATTTATTGATTATAAATTTCCAGAGGTATTGATCATGTAATAGAGGTATTTGTTTTTTCCAAGTGTCCTACAGTATACAGTGCTTGGTACTTTATTTAGAATAATTGTTTTATAAATAAGTGGCTGATATCTGGGTGATGGGGGAAATTTGGTGACAGCCCAGAAAGAACACTAGATTCAAGTACTTTAAGGACATAGATGGTGTTGTATTCAATATTATGTCTCTTGTGAATAGTGTAGTGCTATCACATTATGGCTGTCCTAGAAA
This sequence comes from Hyaena hyaena, assembly GCF_003009895.1. Lineage (NCBI taxonomy): Eukaryota > Metazoa > Chordata > Mammalia > Carnivora > Hyaenidae > Hyaena > Hyaena hyaena. The sequence goes on along the minus strand of NW_024081973.1, from coordinate 204,241 downwards.
TATTTGTTGAATGATGAAAGGACTGTAATACTATGGCTTCCAGAGTGTGGAGAGACTGACGAAGGTCATAAATGGGAAGAGAGAAATTGAAGATAGCTTTCATCTGACATATCATTTTGCCTCTATTCCCAGATCTGTGGGTTTTCATATCCCTCCAGGCAATACATTTAAAATAGTAATTGACAAAATCAAAACAAAGCAAAATAAAATAAAATACTAATTGACATTCATATGTTGTATGCTGCTATATGTACACTGCCAATATGTCATAGTTTTCATTTATACTGTATATATATTCGTTTGTTATTTATTTGTTTTAATGATATAATACCTTCAGATCTTATAAGAGCTGCTTTCTACAAAATTCAGGTTATTTTGGGGGATCTACTACTTATTCTAAACTCTCTGAAAGAAGCTGAGATAGTGTTTTGGGACATAAAATATCTCCATATGAGATAAAGTTACTAGAAAACAGGTATATATAGAGACACATGTTGTTCATTCTCTACAATACTAAACGGAAAATGCAGATTAAATTGAATCAACTCTGGTGAAGAATGTTAAATTGTAGGATTTAAACAAAGAGTAGATTTTCTTCCTGTCTAAACCACACTTTTACTTCATTTATCTCATTTTTCACCAACTTTTATTTATAAGATTTGCCTTTTTTTCCTATATTACACAACAAATTCCTTAGTCTTGGCCATTATTACCAAAAACCCAGATTGTTTTCATGTGTTTCCTGACATTCCTTCACCTTTCTTGGTAAACTTTTCCAATCTGACCATCTAATCTGCTGTGACTATATTTCTGGAACATTCCTTCTATTGCCTCATGTCCCAGCATAAGACAATATAATGGTACCCCTTTGCTTTTTAACCCTGTGGACCTCTTTCTCCTCAACGTCTACAATGCAGCCTATTGGGCCTAATGCCTATTTCCATTCAAGTGCCTCTAGCTGGCTTCTTTCCGCTTATGTGATGGTCATTTTTGTCTCTGTGTTCTTTCACTTGGTGATTTCTCCTCTGGTCCTTCCTTTTCCTTTTTTCTCCCAATTCCCTGACTCCTTTAGATTTAGTTCAAGCTCCTACTCCTATGTAAACCTGTTTTTCCAGGACACAAATATAATCTTCTGTGAACTCCCATAGCAATTCTTGCCAGGATCCCATAGTTTATCACTAAATTGTTCTCTAGTTGTTTCTTTTGATTAGGTTGACTTTCCTAACCTTGATCATAAACTAAATGAATTCAAGGCTCAATGGTTTTAACTTTTTTTTGATATTACTTCCATTCTTAGCATACTCCATAAATAATAACAATAAAATACTAAAGAGATGAAAGGTAAGCTTTAATCAAAGAAAACACGATCAAGAAGTGGCTCTTGAATGGAGAAGGTTTGTTGAAAGGCTGGGGACGGGTTGGGAAGCGGTGAGAATGGCCCATTGTTCCGACACCGTGCAGGATGGAGTGCTGGGCAGAGAATGGAGGCTGTCAACTCTGGTTATACTTGGCCATTGTTCCTGGGAAGCCCGTGTTAGCTCTGAGTAAGAGATAATTCATCAGAACGCTCTTGTACTTTTTTTCTCCCTTGCTCCGGGGCAGAAACTGTTCTACTTCACAGGCTGAACTTTTTACCTCTTGCCCTACGTGGCAGAAACACGCTGCCTGAGTGCTTCCATTTTGAGACACCTTGTAGGAATCCTTATTGAATTGCTTTAGAAGAGTAGATTCTCAGCCCTCTAGTGCAGCAATCTGCCACAGCAACCCCAGAGGGTGTTAGGTTTCAGTCAGAGACAGAAGCCTCCTGTAATATGGGCTCACTGGGCTTTTGGGGAAAAAAAGAGCATTTTGCAAGCCTAGTTCTAATTGAACATCCCCACGTTGCAATTATTATTGTATTTCAGTCTCGTAGCCTTTGTTACGGAGGTTTTTGTGTGAGTTAGGAGGGGACGCTTTGGGTGACCATTCAGGCTTTTACTTTTTTGCTTTAATTTATTAAAGTTCAAATTAAACAAGGCTCCTGCTGTTACCAAAGTTTTCTGAACTATTTTGTGTAAATGTTATTCACTCTTTGAAATCAATACAATTAAAAGTTGTGTTAAGAATCCTCTTTTTCAAGGCTGTGAACTTTTTCTCTAAGGATTTTGAACTTGTTTCAGGTCTTTGATTTCTTAAACGCATTTCAGAAAGAAGATATACATGCTCTTTAATTGCTTCTTAAATTGGCGAAGTTATATTCTGTCTCAGACAAAAAAAAACTTTTAAATGATTGCATTTCTCTGTAGATTAGTAGCTTGTTAATTTTGAGGATGAAATGAACGCAGGAATAAAAATCATTTGACAGGGTATCTCAGGAACTCACTTCAAAAAGAAACAGTAGATGCAGATTCTAACAAGGCCCCATCTGAGATCAGAGCTTCTGTATGTCATACTGGAGACATCTAGTGGACAAAAGTCAGAATGGAACATAAAACTGCACCCAGGCGGGATCCCAACTTTCAGATAATCTTACACTTTAAAAAAATCGACAAGCATTTCCCTCCTGCACGAAAATCAGTATATTTTTTCTGAAAATAAAATGTCATATATGTTTTAAATCTGATTTTAACTTTGTTCTTCTGAACTTATTATGAATATAATGGCCTATCTTGCTTAACTTGGTGCAGTTAACTGTGATAGTGTCAGATTTTAATTTAATACATCCTGTATATAGAGGAAGATATCTCACTATCAACCTTGGAGAGGTAGGTTTATATAGAACAAATGAATGTTAAGTTTGGCTAGTTATGTAATCTTGTGAATCCTGTCTGAATCTCTTCCACATGTAAAATGTGGGGTTAAACAAATGTGTTTTTCTGGTTTGGAAATTTAGAGTCCATTTGTATGGTATTATTTTTGTTTTCTATACTATTTGACACTTTTCAGGGGGCTTTTGCAACCATCATCTAACCTGTTAATGAAAATATTCTAGTTATTTAGTTCAAATTTTGCTTAATGACGCTCAGGAAGGTGAGGGTCTTGTGACCTGAATAAAGAGCCCAAGTTTCTTGACATTCATTCTGACACCCTTCTGATAGTTCCCACTCTTGATGCAGGTCAAGTAACAGTAACATTTCTTAATGTTTGGGAGAACCCAGCCCGTCTGTCAACAGCTAGCAACTATGAGCTAGCATCTACAGTTACTATATCCTTTATGCACACTGTTTCTGACTCTTTCAGTAATCTTGCAGAAAAGGATTATTAAACCCATTTTAAAGTTAGACTCAAAAAAGTAAAGACTCAAGCTCACCAGAGAGTCTGTCACAGGGCCCATGTTGATATTCAAGTTTCTGCCTTTATTACACAAAGCTGAAAAACATCCCTTGACAGACCCAGAAAACACCTGAAAGCTGGTGCTGTGTGTGTTTATTTCCCCTGAATTGAGAAACTGTGGGGAGGTATCCTCAAAGTCTCAAACCAGACCTATTAAAGGTTAAAGGTAAATACAACTCTGCAGTTGAATAAAGATCTCTTAAAATTATTTTATTTTATTAAAAAAATTTTAATGTTTATTTTTGAGAGAGAGAGACAGAGATAGAGTGTGAGTGGGGGAAGGGCAGAGAGAGAGAGGGAGACACAGAATCTGAAGCAGGATCCAGGCTCTGAGCTGTCAGCACAGAGCCCCACATGGGGCTCGGAGTCAGTAACTGTGAGATCATGACCTGAGCCAAAGCCAGAGGTTTAACCGACTGAGCCACCCAGGTGCCCCCCCCCCCAAATTATTTTAAAAGTAAAACAACTTGCTGAGTCTTTTATCTTGGGGGAAGAAGATCATTAAGAACATTTATGACTATTGCTGGTCACTATGAGGTGTGTATTGATTAAAAAAAAGAATTGTCTTTAAGACAGAGCAGAGACAGGACAGGACATGTAAGTTTTAAGATTAAATTAGCCAAAGACAAATTTACAGAATAATTCTAAGCAGCAAAATTGATTAAATTTGGAGAAATAGTACATGAAATTAACAATTTTACACATTCTAGTTTTGCCCTTGGTATGACAATGCAATGAAAACTAGTCATTAGGAAGCAATTTGGAATAGAGGGGGGATCAATTAATTAGATGTGATGACTTGAAAACTCACATAATTTATTTTGATAACATTGATGTGATTAATTTTAGTTAGGTAAAATTATTTTTAACAATGTCACTGAAATTAAATGTTGACCAGATTATTAGAAACAACACTTTTTTAGTATTTCATTTATTTTCATGCAAATGTTTAGTTTTACAAACAAGTTGAAAACCTATTTGGGTGGATGAATTGCATATTTATGTAAAGCAGTACTCAGGAATAAATTGATATTTGAATTCTTGAAAGTCAATGAGTCAACATTTTAAATAAGTTAATATTAATATTCAAATTTCTATTGAGTTTGGAAATACACCGTGATTCATTAATGGTGAAACGTTTACATTATTATCTTTGATATGTTTAAGAGAAATCCAATTACATTTTGAAAGAATAAATCTTTCATGATGAAAAAAGAATCCACTTGTTAGTATAATTGTAGATTTTTCCTCAACTAGATCTGTAACCCTATTTACAGTTATACCATTGGCTTGATGAAATCTGCTATAATTTATTCAGCTGTTAGCACTTATCCATATTTGAGTTTTATGTAACTCAAATTAATACGGTTTTTAAAACAATGTTTTGCATTATTAAGTTATCTGTACTTGCTTTCATTAATAAAGTTCAAAATATTATTGCTTAGAAATTTGTATCCACTAACAATGCCATTTAATTTTGCCCCCCCCCATCCCTGCTTTTTTTCCCTGAGTAAATTAAATGAATGGCTTAAAATCAGTTTTCTACACAATGCATACAGTAATCTCAACACCTTATTGGAATATAGAGAAACATATAGAAAAGATTGATGTAACCAAACCAAAGAAAGTGTAGGGGTATGCAAAATAAACACGTAAGTCGTGTACATACTAATAAGCTTTAAGTAAAGCCTTCTTTTATTTACTGTGAGGAACCAATCAGTCTTGGCAGAGAACCCTAAAAACTAATTTTCTAAAGCAATTTTTTTCATGTTAGTTTTAGTGATCGTGCACATTCTAGAAAGGTAGTAACTAAATAAATATTATTTTAGTTTAATTGGATTAAAAATTAGAAATGCAAATTCTCCTTGTACTATATCTGTAAGCCCTCATCTCTGTTTTTATGGTAATACCCTTTTAATGGTTTAAGCCTATGAAGAAAAAACACTGAAGATTTTTAACTAGCCGCTTTGCAGGGGGCAGAAAGGAGCAAAGAAGATTTAGTGGTGAAAAGAGCAAATAAATAGGTGCTCCAAGATTAAAAAGAGGGTAGAAGTGCATGCTGAGCTGTTGAAAGACCTCTCTGTGTTTAAAGAAAAATATTGTTTGGTGCTTTCACCAGTGCATGATCAAAATAAGAGGTACAAATTAGTTCATGGCTGCTGAAGCTACAAAACATCATGCAGAGCGCTGTCTTTGGGAACGTTTTAATGAGGAGAAGAGGTCATCAGACTGTGACATTGCTTTTCAGAATTCTTCAAGAACAACACAGACTTCCTGTTCCAAATGTGGTAGAGAATAAAACAACCTTAGTAGTAATCGTACAACTTTTGAACCATGTTCCTTGGAAATGCCGTACAGTGCTCATTTTGTAGCTTTAGTTAGCCATCTCAAAGGAAACGCTTCCGTATTTTCCATGTGCCCTTATTTCAAAAGTACAGTGAAACGGTGGAGCTTTAACATGGATTATATTTATAAAATAAAGTTTTATTCAGGCTTCTAAAGAGATTTTAATGTTTTCATTGCTCCAGGTGAAATGGTACACGGTGGCTCTGTTCATTAACATTTAGCATCAGTGCAAAAAATCAAGGATTACCACATACAGCATAAAAGGAGGGATAGTGTGACTTTGAAATTAAATTCACTACAATCTTAGTTTTGCCGCATTTCAAAACGTGATTTTAAAATGTATAAGTTGTTAATGACATTCTAGGTCAAATATTCATAGTCCAATATCAATCCTACAGAGACTGGCATTATTCAAATGTGTAACGTATTTGAACAGAAGCTGAAGAGGTTTTCCTGATGCGTAATAAATAAGACATTTATTTTGGTTTCAAATACCAGTATTATAATATTATTTAATACTTCAAGTAAGGGTTGGTGCATTTTTGCCACTTCACCACGAAGCTACAACATACCTTTTGTTTTCCATTAATATGACCACATTTGGAGAAAGTGTATAGATGGAGAAAATATTTATGTCCATATATTTAATGAAGGTATCAAAAATAAAAGACAGAAAAAAGGACGACTAGTGTTTTATATGGTAACACCCACAATCTTATTAATCTCAAAGTTTTCTCATAATGCTTTTTCTTCCAAAATAAAGTGTTCACAAAAAATCACATTTTCTCTTGATGTGTAAAATTAATTGTCAAATGCATGAAAGTAATGTCAGACTTAAATGGAACAGTTTGAACTTGAGATGGAAGACAGGCCATTTCTGTACATCACAATGTTTCTGATTAACTTGTAAGAGGTGATTCAATTTGTGTATAGTTAATTGATTTAGAGGTAGCATCTTTTCCTTCTCTCTTCCCTTTTTATCTTCGTTTCTTTTTCATTTTCAGCATACAACATAAGTCAAGCGTAGACTCTCTGCTTTACATATGATACAAAATAAAATTGTCATTCTAGTTTTAGAGCTTTTCAACTATTTCATCAAAAAGTTTCTTAATTCACATAGAGCATTTACTTGACTCTGTCTTTTATATTAATTTTATTTCTTTTAATGTAGGCAGCCTTCTTCTTAAATATTCTTATCCATAAACCAGATACATTTATGTTGACATCCTTAGCATGTAGAATTGTCTACAAAGATCTAGTATGCTAGTTATTTTTAGCTTAAGCTTTTGGTCTGGTTTGCCTGGCCTGCTATCTTTTGGTTTGATCTATAGGCTTTTCCTGTCAATGATTACACATTAGGAGCTCATGTCAATCTGGGTTTTTGTTGTTGTTTTTTGCATTATTACTTTCCAGGACTTAAGTGTATTTTATCTGAACGATGAATTCTACTTCATAGACACTGTTTTTAAATCTTAAAGATATCTTAGGCACCTAATAAGCTGCTATTCATGAGATTTTTTTAATTTTTTAATTTATTTCTGAGAGAGAGAGAGACAGACAGACAGCATGAGGAGGGGAGGGTCAGAGAGAGAGGGAGACACAGAATCCAAAACAGGCTCCAGGCTCTGAGCTAGCTGTCGGCACAGAGCCCAACACGGACCTGGAACCCACGAACCATGAGATCATGACCTGAGCCAAAGTCAGACGTTTAACCAGCTGAGCCACCCAGGCACCCCATATTCATGAGATTTTATTTAGCACGTATTACAGTAGCATAGGTGAAGCCCTGTAAAATAACAGGCCTGTAAAAAAAATGAGAAATAAAGAAGTAAAAATCTAAAATTTTCTTTCAACTATTTCAAAGTACAATTCAGCCAGGAAGGAAAACGGTGAATTTGGGGAACATCAACAAGAGTGGCATGAAAATCTTTAAGTAATTTAAGAATGTTACATTTTCTGGAAAACGTTTAATTACCAAAGGATCTTTTCTCATAAAGGATTTTTGTTACCAGGAATCTAAACATAAAGCATGGTGTTGTAAACAAAAATTAAATTGCTATTAATCACTGTATAAATCACTACATAATTTTTGCAAATTGGCAAAAGCTTAAAAAGACTGTAAATCCTTAAAAATTTATGATAGCTTTTATTGAATAAATTTGTTTCCCTTTGAGGTACTATATAAATGGATTTCTTCATCACCTAATCTAGGAGAAAGCTATTTTGAAATAAAATTTAAAATGCAACTGGACAAAGGTAAAAAATTGACATTGTCTTCGAAAAAGGACAATAACGAAATTGATAAAAGACAAAAATAAAAGTGATTTAAAATTGACACATATTATATTGCTTTGATTTTTAAATAAATAATCATTATATAAGTATTCCAAATAAAAGAGATATTTTGCCATGCTAAGAAAAGAATTCTCACATTTTTACAGCTACTGATATTCTGTAGTTTATTTAAATGTTGACTAAATATTACAGTTCTCAGAGTATTCCACAGCCCCAGGGCAGCTCTAAGACCCTTTCAGAAGACCCACAATGTCAAAATTATCTTCAGATTAATTGTAAGATGTCATTTGCCATTTTCACAGTTTCGATATTTGTACTGATGGTACAAAAGCAATGGTGAGTAAAATTGCTGGTGCCTTTTCATAACTCAAGGGAGTGGCACCAAATTGCTAATAGTTACTGTGTTCTTTACTGCCATGTATTAATGGTTTAAAATAATGTTAGTTTTACTTAAAAAATACCTTTGATCAGGCAGTAAGTATTAACTTATTATATTTTGACCCTTGGAGAGCCTGGGTGGCTCAGTCGGTTGAGCATCCGGCTTTGGCTCAGGGCATGATCTTGTAGTTCTTGGGTTCGAGCCCTGTGTTGGGCTCTGTGCTGACAGCTCAGAGGCTGGAGCCTATCTTCGGATTCTGTGTCTTCCTCTGTCTCTGACCCTCCCCTGCTCACGCTGTTTTCTCTCTCTCTCAAAAATAGATAAAACATTAAAAATTTTTTTTGAAATTTTGACCCTTAAGCACATTCAGTTTTTCAAAAGCTGTGCTTAATTACTTGTATTCTAAGTACATCCTGGATATAGAGCTTTGATCTTTTTTGCATTTGTATTTTTTTATTCAGTATATACCTAAATGGCCAAGTACTTTATATGATGCACAACCATAGAAGCAGCAATTTGTTCAAATCCTTAAGAAAACATTGAAAACATGCTAGTTTTGAGCAGTGTTACGTAAATAACACTGAAGTATACAGCTTATATTTGATTGAAAGGATTTCCATGAGTAATTACGGGTATGTACATGTTTTTTGGACTCATAGGTCAGCTGTAGGCACTAACATTTAAAAACAATGCTGTCAGCTGTTCCGCAGTACATCTCATCACCTGGGGTGCATGTGGTGATAGAACATCTTCCAGATCTAGAGGGAACAGCATTATTTTCTGATTAAAAAAAAAAAAAAAAAAAGCAACCATTCCCATCTTTCTATCAAATACTTTCCACTTCGGACCATAAACTTAAGTATAATGACCTATTATGATTACAGGCAACAATAAGTAAAACACCTGGATTTTACTATTTATTGCCATATAGAAAAAGCTTTTGTGAAGTCACTTTACATTCAATATGTGTTAACATCTCAAGGATACTAAACACTGTAAATCATTATTTACATTGGGTCCTTCTAGGGCAGAGGCTCCTCTTAATTTTTATCTTTGCTTAGCAAATTCTTTCTTTATTGGTAGTGGAAATAATAGAAGAGATAGAGGAACCAAGATATTTGAGGAAACAATTTTTGAAGTACTCTCATGTTCTTAGAAAAATATGCTTAAATATAAAAAATAAGCATTGTTAATTAAAATCTTTCCTCTCTTTCCCCTATTTATTTTTGAAGACTTTCTATGAGGCAGTATTTTGTCTGTAACTAGTAAAAATAATATAAAATAATAAAATTATATTTGTTTTTACAATAGGTGTAAAGTTACTAGACTGGTAAATGAGGAATCCATTCTAGATATATATTTTCATGATATCTTTGTGACCACAGTGAAAATCTGTATTCTGGATGATAATATTGTTATTTAATTATAACTAATTAACAGGCCAGTCTTGATTAGTGGGTCCATATTACCCCAGAAGGAAGTCTATACTGGCTAATCTTTGTGCCCTGTTTTTGTTTTTATCCTGTCCAAAATATTTATTAATTATTTGCATGAGGATGCAAATGACCTATTGATAGCATATTGACTCAGTTTCAGATGGTCTGAAACAGGGCATGGTCATATGTTTACCATATATATTGTATACTTAATAAATAAACCTACTTATAAATAAACTTATTTTAAAATTCACTGCACATAAATAATACTATAAATGATATTGTAGATCTTAATTTCCTGGGTACAGTTTTTTATTAATACCCATTAATACAAACTCGATTAATGTGAAAGGAAAATCCAACCAAATAATCATGTCATAGAGTTAAATTAGTGTTTATACTATATCTTGGGAAATTTTGATTTAAGCAAAGTCTTACCAAAAGGAAAGAAGATGAAAGGACATCTTCGAGAAATAATGAGAAACAGCAGGACTGGAGGTTAGCTCTCAATGAACAGCTTTCTAAATTTGAAGTCTGATGTGCGGATGCTACACAGGTGGAGCTGCCAATTAGTTGGTTGGAAATACAGCCTAATTGAGTCATAGTTATTACTGATGTGAAAATTATAAATTGCTTATATTGTTTCATTTGATATAACACACCTGTGACTCAGTTACCATTCACTCACTCAATATTCATTCACTCATTGAGTTATATAACTAATATTAAATGATTTAATATTTAAGTGCCTACTTCTGCCAATAACCATTTTAAGTAGTGGGATGTAACAATTAACAAAAAATGCAAAAATCCCTGCCTTCAGGAAACTTCCATTCTAGGATGAGGAAAAAAGTAAACTGAAAGAAAGATTAACTAACCTAAAGTAGTTAAGTGGTAGAGTCCAAACAGAAACCCAGGTTGTTGGTGGTTTTAAATCTCAAGTCTTTGATCTTTTCTAAATAGGGCTCAGTATAAATCAACCATGTGATGTCACAGAAGAGAGACGGAGAAAGAGGGAGGGAGAGAAATGACAAAACAATAATAGTGTTTATATTAATACATACGGTACATAGAATGAGCAGAGGTACATTTCCACCACAGTAGATAGGTCATCTTATGTCTGGAGTATTATATTCTGTTCCTGGCCCTCCAATAATTCTTATGTAGTGAGATTTTTCAGAAGAGATACTTTGGTAAGCTATGCTATATGAGGAACTGATAAACTGCATGAGGAAATGAAGACTTAGGTAAGACGTGGTGATCACTTCATGATTGTGAAGAATTGTGAAGTGACAGAGACTTGATTTGTCTGAGAGCTATGTGAGAATAGGTAAGTTGTCCAATCTTGATAGTTACCAAGCACTTTTGGGAAATCTTTTATTGCATGAAATATGAGATGGACAACCAAGGTCATTTCTAACATGGAATATTGGGTGGATAACATAGAAAGTTGTTTCTATTCTGGATTCAAATGCATTATTACTTCTGCATGGTTTTCCATTACTTTCTTCTAAATTAGTGAGTTTTTTTTTCTGAAATTAAAATATAGACTACATGGAGTTTTCATAGCAAAGATTTTTACAATCCTTCTATTTGCTTCTATCTTGTACAATTTTGATAAAAGCTCTACCAATTAATGTTTACTGTCCTAGTCTCCTATATTTGGGGATTTATTGCTTTTTAATTTCTTTTTTATGATTTGCCCTCTTAGACAGGAAATTAAATAATAATATAGGATAAATTTAGAACATTTACCTGGAAATTTACATATCTTTTAAATTCAGTATTTGGACAACATGTCCTTTGTCAGTCTCTTCACTGGAATTTCTCCAAGCCTTAAATATCTAGTATTAGTTTTTCTTATGAGTCACCATATTATTATTTTCATTCCCTTCTCTCTGCGTTTGATAGTATTCCTTTTATTTGCTTGCATATTTGTCATGTTGTCCTAGATTGGCAAGAGTGAAAAAGACAGATGAGGTTTTAGCTTTCATGGAATTCATAGTCTAGCTAGGAAATGGATAAGGAAACAAAATTCTAGAACTCTGTGAAAAGAGGTCAATGTTAGTGAAACCCTAGCAAACTAACAAAAGAAACTAGTATACCAGGGCACCTGGATGGCTCAGTCAGTTAAGCATCTGACTTTGGCTCAGGCCATGATCACACAGTTTTTGAGTTCAAGCCCTGCTCTCTGCTGTCAGTGTGTAGCCCACTTCGGATCCTCTGTCTCCCTCCCTTGCTCGCATGCTCTCTCTCTCTCTCTCTCTCTCAAAAATAAACATGTTTTAAAAAGAGAAACCAATATACCTAACCTATACTTGATTAGTCTGAGGAGATTTCTAGTGAATAGGCTTCAAATTTGTAAGTGAGCAGAAAGGAGTTTGCCAAGCAAATGAGTGTGTGTGTGTGTGTGTGTGTGTGTGTGTGTGTTTCCAAGTGTGCATGCTTGCTTATGTGTGTGTATTCGTGCATTCATGGTGGCAGGAATATTGTAATATAGACAAGAATGCAGAGAAAAATATTGACTCATTAACATTATAGTGTGAGGGCAAGGAGACTACTGGGTATAGAATGTGGTGGGGAACCACCATCAAAGAGGAAAAAGTACATCAGGAAAAGACATCTGAAGAAATGACAGTAGCCTCTCCTTCACAGTTTGGCTAAAAAATAGCTTTAGAAATTATTAAAAGCTAAGAATATTAGGGCCCATAAGAGTAACAAGAGAAACACTATATAAAAAGGTTAGTGTTCTAGATCTTGTTCTTTTATCACATTATTGGTGAATCTTAGAAACCAGTTATATTACCTTTAATACACAAATGATAATGTTTTCTGTATGCTGATTGAAATATGGCGTGCCAATGTAAAGATAACGTGAGAAAGAAAATAAAAATTTATGTTTGTATTCCTTGTGCCTCTCAGTAACAATTCTTCCTTTATATTATCTATCTGTATCATGTTACAGCTTATCTATGGTGCCCTCTCTAACCCAGTCACATGCACACACTGCTACTATATTACTCTTTATATACTTGCCTTTAAATAACATTTTTGTCAAGGTCCTTCCTCCCTCCCTCCTTCCCTTCTTTCCTTCCTTCTTTTCCTTCCTTCCTTCCTTCCTTCCTTCCTTCCTTCCTTCCTTCCTTCCTTCCTTCCTTCCTTCCTTCCTTCTTTATACCAATCTCAATATTTGTATAATCTTTGGGTTTATAAGCTTTTCTAATTTTAAAACCAAATCCAGAACCTCCCCCTCACCAAAGATCAATAGATGAACTACTAAAAAAGAAGTAAACCAAAGGATATATAGCTTCCCTAAAGCACAGAATGAAAGTTCTCTGAGGTCAAATTCAAAATAGTCACTAGAATTGAAGCTGTGAGCATACTAGCTTGAAGTTATACTCTCCATACCTACAAAGTTAATCCAAGTTAAACCCATATCAAGCAGATTTTCTATGAAGCAGCAATATTTAAAGCTAATAGAGAGAAAATAATGGTTATCTTAAAAGGGGTGAGAATTAGGACTGCCTGGGTGGCTCAGTCAGTTAAGCATATGACTCTTGAGTTCAGCTCAGGTCATAATCTCCTTGTTTGTGGGATCAAGCCCAATGTCAGGCTATGTGCTGAGAGCTTGAACCTTCTTGGGATTCTCTCTTTCTCTCTCTCTCTCTCTCTCTCTGCCCCCTCTCACATACTCTTTCTCTCTCTCAAAATAAATAAATAAACCTTTTTTAAAAAGGAGTGAGAATTAGATAATTGAAGATTTCTCATCAGCAACAGGAGAGGTCAGAAGATAATGAAGTAGTGAAGGGAAAATAATTATAATCTAAAATTTTATACCTAGCTAAAGTATTAGTCTAGGGTCAGGGCAGAGTAAATCTGTTTTTAGAAATACAGTTATTTTTAGAAAATAATTCTTTATCAAGAGTAAAACTGGTACAAGAGGGAAGGTGTGGTTTATAAGGAACAATAATGAGCAAAGAGATGATGAAAATATGTCAATATATATATTTATATATATATATTCAATATAGGGATATATTTATATATATTTTTTTATATATATTAAATATATATATTTATTTAATTATTGGCTCTATGAAACAACTAAGTTTTATTTTTATAAATCAAAGCTAAACTAAAACCATAGACCAGTACTACTCAAAATATGGTCCTCAGATCTGTGTTTGTGAATGAATTACTTGTTATTGATCTATAGGAAGTACAAAACTTGACATTAATTGCTTGAAATTCTTTTAGACATTTGACTGTGTCAAATTATTGATTGGGAAGATTACTCTTACCTATTAAAAGCAGAGATTATTATATTGGATTAAAAAAACCAAAGTCCAGACATGAACCATTTTCAAGAGTTCCATCTAAAACAAAACCACTCAGAATGTTGTTATTAAAATAAAGAACTATAAGCCAGGAACTTAAAATAAAAAATCTGATAGCAATATTTCAAATAAATAAAACTTTCTTTATGAACTCTTCCAAACTCCTAAAATTAATATTTCTCTACACAGGAACACTCCTCCTTCCCCACAATCCCAAGAATTATCCTTTCATGAGTCCTTTGTTCTCTAGTTCCACTCTGGACTGGTTGCTGTGTAGACCCAAGGCATAGTGATCCTTTAGATATCCTTTGTCTTCTCTGTAAGAGTCCCAGGTTTTAGTTTTTTGAATTCCACTCTTTCTTTTTTTTACTTCCACAATCGACTCACATAAATTATTCAGTAACAGATCAAAAGAATATGCAAAGGAAATGAAATTTCAAGATTTCACATGTTTGTGAGCCCCTCCCCCCACTCTCACACCTAATAATAAGTTTGATAAAGAATTCTATACCAAAAGTCACTTTCCTTACAATCTTGAAGGCTTATCTCCATTGTGTTCTAGCTTCCTGGGTTACAGATATCAAATCCATCTGGAGTTCTGATCCTATTTTCCTTTTTCAATAAAATTTCTTGATAGTGTGATTTTTGTCATTCCTTAGGCTAGTTGCTTGATGGCCTTTTCATTCTGGAAATTAATGAGCTAGGAAATTTTATGTACTAATTTATTAATTATTTGATTAAATAATAATTAAATAAGTCTCCCCTCCCTTCTGTTTTTCTTTCTAGATCCCTTAGTTGTTCACTTAATTACTTATTTCCTACTTTTCCCCTATCATTTCCATCACACTTTTATTTCTGCATCTTTGGGTAGTTTCATATTTATTTAGTTAGCCAAATTGATTTTTTTCATTTTTAGTGCATGTCAATTTTTATTTCATAAGATACATTACTTTGTCATTCTGAGACTATTAACTTTAAGCTGCCTTTTTATCTCATTTTTTTTAAGTTTCTTTCCTATAATGATCTTATTGGGGAATTTTTCTGTATTGCTTGGTTTAATTTCTCTAATGTGTAAATCTCCCACCTTCAAACATGTGAGAAGACTAAATGTAGGGTGAGAATATGGAGAGCTAACTGCTCCTAGCCATCTTCTCTCATAATCTATTTTCACTGTTGGGCTTCTGTGCTATCAGACTGGGTTCTCTTGCTGCCCTCTGTACAAACTCTGAGATTTCAGTTTGCTCAGTTGTTATATACACTCATTCTAGGTAGTTTCCAAGTCTACCACTTTAACTCTGATCTCAGTTGTCCTATATTGTAATTCCCAACTGGATTATTTCGTTTTGAAAGACACTTTAAGCTGAAAAATATGTCTTAACAAAGTCATCCACTCCCCATAGATACCAGCCTTACTCCTCTTTTGTTCTTTGTTTATTTAAATGGCATCATCTTTGAGTTCCTTCTCTCAGTTACTCTTCATATTTAATCAAATTAACCACATCTCAGTGGTTATCTCTCTAGGATATGGAATTGTCTTTTCCATTTTGTCCTGGTCACTACAATACATACCACCAGCTTTACTTCCCTAAATTAATGTAATATAGCCTCTAAATGCATCCCCCATGTTTCCACAATCAAGGTCATTGCATGCATTGTCATCTGATTAATTGCCCGAAAGCACAACTGTGACTGTGTCACTCAGCTTCTCAAAATTTCTATGACTTCTTGTTTGCTAGATCAAAGCCAAATTCCTCAGCCTAAAATTGAATGGCTTCCATATTATAGTTCCAATCTACCTTTCCAATATCATTTCTCATTGTTTCATGTCACATTTTCTATATGTCCCAATAAAACAAATTAATATTTTCATAGCCATCCCAGGTCAACCAGCTCTGTCACTCTGCACATGATAAAACCTCTGCCTGAAATGGTTTCTCTAATATTCCTCAATGCTGCATATCTAAACTATACATGTACGTTAAGAGAAATCACAAAGTCTACCTCTTCTATCAAGAGGTAACTTAACTGTACCTGCCATACATTTCTTATTAGACATACTGCTCTCAAGAGTCAGTTTAGTTACGAGTAACTTTTACTCCCAAAATGCCTAGCATAGTGTCTTGCCAACTGTGGACTTTTAATATTTGTTGAGGTTTGAAAATATGGACTTTATGCATAATATGTGGTACACTTACTTAAAAGGTACCATGGAATTATTTACTATCTATTGCATATATATTGGCCTTCTCACCCTGGGAAGGTACTTGAGGACAGGGTCTCTGGCATTTTATTCTTTGTTTCCCTCTACAGTGTCTTGCATGATGCCTTGCATATGTATTACTCTTTTGTGGTAAAATAGCAATATATACAGCGTATAAGTAATTGTCCTTCTCTGATGCCTTTGAAATGTCAGTTTGAGGAATTGGGGGGAAATTTACATAGAAGAAGCATTTTTTTTTCTCTCCTCAAGATAGAATCAGCTGCTACCCCTTAAAATAGTCTAATTATTTTACTGGAGGCCTAGTTATAAAACTACTTGCAGTTGCACTAGAAATAGAATTCTGGTGTCACTTAATGAGATTTTTCAAGTTCACATTACTTATTCTGCAGACTTCTTCATTTGAGTAGATTGTTTAATATTTTATTTGTTTTATTATTCACATTTTGGGGGTAAAATATTTCCATTCACATTCGAAGTTGGTTGAATTGTATGCCAGAGTTTGAGTGCAGAGAACTTTTTTCTTGGTCCTGTTATTTCCAAGTGTGTGGCTGACTACTATGTCTGTAATTCACTCTTGGGAGCAGGTTTTCTGCTGCTGTCCAAGAAGTGAAACTTTGTCTTACCCTAGGATGCAAGTTAACATGTTCTTACCTGCTTGACAATGACTTCATTTTTCTCCTGTGTTTCCCTGCTTTTTATCGGTGAAGTGAACTCCCCTCTGCACCCAAAGCAACTACATTCGACAGCAAACTTTTCTAATTAAATTGTACTATATATTTTGAAATAGGGGCACCTGAGTGGCTCAGCCCATTAAGGGTCCGACTTTAGCTCAAGTCATGATCTCCTGCTCATGAGTCCAAGCCCTGCGTCAGGCTCTGTGCTGACAGATCAGAGCCTGGAGCTTGCTTCAGATTCCTTCTCCATCTCTCTGCCCCTCCCCTGCTCACGGTGTCTCTGTCTCAAATATAAAACAAAATATAATTTTTTTAAGTATCCTCACATTTGGAGGGTGGTACTTTGCTATTTAATTTATCATTGCTATTTTACATGATAAAGGTGGATAGAATTAGTTTTTTTTATTCACAGAATATAATTCGAGCAGTCATCCGATTCCTTGTCCCCCACCAGCAGATCATTGTTCCTTTCCAAGTCAGTCATTTAATTTTTTGCACCCTCATGTTATGTTTAATACCATGCTGAGATTTGTGGGAGAGGTACTGTAGCCTTGACATTTCCTTTGCAGACATAGTACATACAAAACAATTAGAAAACAATTAAAATATTAAACTCAATGGTAGTAACCGTGAATGTAAGAAAGCAGAGAAAAAAGAAGTGAGCTTGTCAGAAGTATTAGGTGAAAGCTAATGGAAAAGGTGGAATTTGAATTGTTTCAGAGGACTCAGAGGTGGGTAAAAGGGTGGTTATGTTTGAGATTTGGGAGTGACGAAGCAACAGTGAGGAAAGTAGCTTGATGGGCAGGCAATATGTGTGCTAAGTGGAAAGTGGGGTTATGCAGGTTAGACCAGGCTTGTTAAAGATCACAACAGGGTCCACTTAAACGTTCAAGCTTTTCACAGGGAATTGATATGACAAAAATGATGTTTAAAGAAATTGAATTCAGCCCTTTCATGAGGGTTTATGGCATATAATAAAAAGAAAGGTACTTAAAATGTGATAAAGTAGATAGCTCATTGTACAGATTAAAATAACAGTAACTGTAAATAGAATGCTTTAGAGACAATTTAGAATTATAAACTCAGAGGCACCAAGGACAGAATGAAAGGAAAATGGGAGGTTGGAATCCAAGGGACAAAAGGAGAAGCTTCAGTGTTTACCTTACATTCTTGTAACAAACCCCGATATTTTTAAATTTCACTGCACTTTGTGCAATTATCCTATTGGGGCCACTAGGTGGTGATCTTTGTTAGTCGGTAATGTGATTCTTTAAAGAGTTCAGCTTTTGCAAGAAAACCCATGTTTTTGTTTTGTACAATTCCTGATTTATAGCATTCACATCTATGGATATACATCCGTAAATGTCTTCCCTTCTACTTTATCTTTTTAGTCTGTGCTGTCAGGTAAGATAAGGGAGATGAGAAAGAAGTAAATGTTAGATCTCAGTTCTCACACTTGTTTGGTTTTAACACTGTTCTGGCATTTCTGATCCTGGTCACGGCTCTATGGAAGAGTAGAGCAGGAAACGGCATCATTTATCTTGCTGGCCTTATTGGTATCATCTGTCAGGTGGCCTCTAGGATAAAGCCAGTATTGGCTACGGTGTGGTGAATGGGGAGAAGTGCATAGGTGGCTTGGCTGATGGATAGTTCCCATGCCATCACCCTGTTTTACTGACCCTCAACCCTCATTATGTCTACTTTCCATACAGCCTCATCTTCTGCCCAAATGGAGATCCCACCATGGTAGAGTTTATATGCTAAACCACAAGGTACTTATTCCAAATTGGAGAAAGTCTGCTACCTGACAGGTAGAAAAGAAGACAACTTATCAGAAGGCCTGTCACATAGCAGGCACTGGCAATGCTTGTTGAACGAGTGACCAAATGATGAGTAAACAGATGAGCATCAGCAATACAGTGGGGGAGAAGGAGTGGTCCTAGAATGCTGAATGAATATTTCCATGGAAATCTTTTACATATGTGTTGGGCTCTTTAGTACTATTGGTGTGGGTGTTATGGATTACCTGGTCCACTGTACCCTGCTGACATAGAGCCCAACTACCATGGTTAACATTGCTCCAGGGGGAAATGCTTTCTGAGTTCTAAACATTTAACCTACTAATGAACTTTTGTTAACCTATGACTTTATAAGAAGTTCTTATTAAATTAAATAATAGCACAGTTCATAAAAGTCACTTTTGAAGTTCCTAGTCACAGCAACATGTAATTAACAGTAAAGGCTTAAAGTGCAAACAGCGGTCTTATCTATCCAAACACTTTTTAGTGACGAGTTTCCTGATGATCTTTAATAAACCCTTGCAGTTGTAACAACAATTACAACTTCAATGGCTTCAGTAAGTCTGAAGAAGTCTCTTCCTAAATTTATTTCCAACGTTTCCCTATAGAGAAGAAATTCTAAGTACTTAGCTACAGCTGTACATCTATCTGTTACCTGTTCTGAAAATTAAGTTGTCAATTTTATCTTTAGTAGAAGAAAGGAAAGTTATTTTCTTTCCTCTCAATAGCTAAATTTTAATGAATTTTTTATTTTACTGATTTATTCTCTTGACTGCTTTTTCCTTTCCATTTGACCTTTTGGGCCAATCAGTGCTTTTAGCCAAGAATCAAAGAAATCTTGTTCCTGGCTTAGGCAAATCCCAGCCTTATTTCTTTTACCTTATTTCCCTGCCTTATCTCTGTCTGACAAAGATAATCACCACATAATCTTAATGATTTGGAACCCTGACCCTGAAAATAGCGAGATTGTAACATAAAATTTCTTGATAACAAATCAATACATTTAAATGATGCCACATCTTAAAATCACAGTTTACCTTTTGTTTACTTTTTGAAGTGAAGTTCACATAACATAAAATTCACCATCTTAATCACTTTAAAGTGTAAAATTCAGTGACTTCCAGTACATTTATAATGATATACAACCATTATCGCTCTCTAATTCTAGAACATTTTCATCACCCCCAAAATAAATACATTCCCATTAATCAGGCACTCCTCGTTCTCCACTCCCTCTAACCCCTGATCACTACTAATCTGCTTTTTCTCTCCATGGATTTGCCTCTTCTGGACATTTCACATAAATGGAATTAAGTAATATTTGGCATTTTTGAAAATTTTTTTAAATGTTTATTTTATTTTTTGAGACAGAGAGATACAGAGCTTGAGCAGGGGAGGGGCAGAGAGAGAGGGAATCACAGAATCCAAAGCAGGCTCCAGGCTCTGAGCCGACAGCACAGAGCCAGACATGGGGCTTGAACCCACGGACTCTGAGATCATGACCTGAACCAAAGTTGGCTGCCCAACCGACTGAGCCACCCAGGCGCCCCATATTTGGCATTTTTTTGTATCTGGTTTCTTTTAATTAACATATTTTCTAAGTTCATCTATAAATGAACATGTATCAATACTTCATTCCTTTTTATGGCCGAATAGTATTTCATTGTATGTATGTAACACATTTGTTTATCCATTTGGGCTATTTCTACTTTTTGGCTTAATAAGCAATTCTGCTATTAATAGTCATGCCCAAGTTTTTGTTTAAACATCTGTTTTCAATTCTCTTTAGTATATACCTAAGAATAGAATTACTGGGTCATATGGTAATTTAATGTTTAACTTTTTTAGGAACATACTTTTATTTTTATATGTGCTAATATTGGTTATTCTTCAGAAAGTTATTGGATAGGATTTCTTCTGCAAACACAGATATTATTTATGCATGATGTTTTGGGCTGAAATATCTACTATCAGTCTATTAATCTACTATCTATTAATCTACTACTATCTATTAATCTACTAACTCTTGTCTCCATATTCAATAGTAAGGCTCCAAAGACAGAGTAACTTTGACAAGTAAGGAAACATGAAATGGTGTGCCTTCAATCAAAATCACTGAGGAATCCCTCTCCCCATTCTGTGCTTTCATTCAATAAAAATTCACTATGTTTCCAACCTTGAATCAAGAATGATTTTAGGAACAAAACACAAAAAGATTTTTGCCCTCATGGAGCAGGGTTGTAAGAATGTGAGAAGGAAGAGAGAATTTTAGATATGGATAAGAGCTATGGAAACAATTATGTAGGGAATTGATATGAAGTTTCTATCATAGACTATTAAATCAATGCTTCTAAAATTTTAGTGTGCTTGAGAACACCTTGGGATATTATTGAACTACTGATTTGAATATAATAGATTGTGCGTGAAGTGTGAGTCTGTCTTTTCAACAAATTTCCAGGTGATGACCATACAGTTTTGGTTTAATGACTTTTCAGCAGGGGCTTGAATGAGGAATAGGCATCAATAGCCAACCTAGTCAAAATGTGGGAGAAGAAAATTCCAGGGAAAGAAAACAGCTTTTTACAAAGGCTCCATGGAGGGAGTAGGCTTAGTGTGTGTATCTGAGGGAAAGCGCTGCAGAGCTTTGTAATCTCTCCTTGACACATAGTTGGTTATACAAATACAGAACAAGCCTGAATTCCTTGACCCCTGTTATACCACTTACTACCTATTCCCCACCAACAAATGAATGAATTTATCCCTAAATCCACATGCACCTTTGAATCAGCTTCTTTTATTTTGTCCAATATATTTTTGCAAAAATATCTTCTTATGCTCACCATTTATTGTAATTCTAATTTCTTTCTAACCTTTAGTTTCTTTTCTATTTTTCTTTTTTTGTATCTTGCCCTTTTCACTTAACATTTTGAGCATGTCCAATGAAATTAACTATTCTGAAACATGATTTTACATGCATATATCAAGGTACATTTAGAAGTTCCTGGATTTTTGTAGCCTTTTTGTTTTAATTCTTTTGGAGTGACCTCTTATAAATAAGGCTCTGATGAATATTATTACATATAAATCTAAAGGCATGTCTCCAATTATTTTCTTAGAATAAATTTTTGAAAAACGTGATAGCTAGACTTTTGATAAACAAAGCTTAATTGCCTTCCAGAAAAAAATTCTAGTTTACATTCATATTGTCAGTGAATAGTCCTTATTTTACCTACTTTTTCCCCATATTAACTGGCAGTAGAATCACTTTTTTTACTTTTTATTGAGATAAAATGTACATACCATAAAACTCATTTTTTTAAATTATACAGTTCAGTGGTTTTTAATGTATATTCACAAGTTTGTGCATGATTTTTGTTAAATTTATTGTGTTTTTTTATTTAGAATTGTTTTCTCTTGTTTCTCTTAGGTTTTCTATATAGTTATTTGGATAATTACAAATAATAATCATGTACTCTTTCATTGACTGGGACCATACGTTTCTTAATTATTGATAAGATTATTTTGCTATATATCATAGGAGTTTGGAAAGCCAAACTGATCTGGATTTAATATTCCACTTATTAAATGTGTAGTGTGAGGCAAACTACTTGTGATTGTTGAGTTTCAGTTTCTCCATTTGATAACAATAAGGAACATTCATAAATAGGCATATTGAAAATGTTGAAGGAGATAATAGATATAAAGTCTTAACAAAGTGCTTCATATATGGTGATACTGATTTTTTTTATGAATTTCTAAAGATCAATGCTGCCCAGGACATAAAATGATGTGAAGATGATACATAAAAGAAGATTAGTGCTACTATTAAATTATATTCACATAAATATAGTTGTTGTTGAACAGTGTTTTCTAGACATCCTTGAACTGGACTATATCTACCTTTTATACATACACAGTTATTTTATTTTATTATGCTGCCTACCCATAACTAGAATCCCATTTATGCCAGCTCAGAAATATAGCTGTTTATATCATTAAAAATCTCCAAAGAATCTGCATTCTCTTTTGGATAAGTCACAGAGGTGCCTCACAGCCCTTACAGCCATAAATTCTTAATCTCCAAATTAGATACTTCCTACGGTACTTTTGGACTTTTCTCTTTGGCATAGTAATCTTTCATAAAATGCAGCTATTGAGTTTGTTTTTGTTAGAGAAAGACTGTTAGGCTGTACTAATCATGTCTAAATCCTTTAAATATACCTCATTTATTACATTAAAAAAATAATGGGATAGATCTGAACAATTGTATATAGGTGCAGGACTTATCTAGGGGTAAAAGAGGTACCAGAATGCCTTAATTTCCCCATTAGGAAAAGATTCCAGCAGGCAGTCAACTGATCAAAAGAAACTGTTTAAGCTTTTTGTGATGCAGACACGTCAGTTGGTTATTTTTAAAAGATAATTGAGCATGAACATTTTAGGTTATTTGCAGGTTATTTGTGAACTTGCAAACATTTTACAGTTGTGAATGTATTTGAAATGGGGGAAATAAATAATTGAATAGGAAGTTTTAGTGTTTTGTAAATGCTGAGAAATGTTTTTTTCTTTGTTAGACTGACCATCAGCAGTGGTATGAAATGATGATTTAGAGACAGGGTGAGTGAAATGTCTATTCTTGTCCCAAGTCAAGGCTTTCACTGAAAAAAATCGCTTCAGGCCATAACTTTGGCAAGCCATGGGTTAAATAAAGGTCAACTCCAAGTGAAAAATAAAAATCAGTTGATCTTTTGGTGTTAAAGGGGCAAAATAGTTATCATTTTAGATGCTTTTAGTGCTCTTATAATTCAAGGATTTTGGATTTCTTTCTCCTTCAACTGAGAATTTTTAGGCCAGTGGTGTCCATAATGTATATGAGTGCCTGGGGGCATTTTGAAGGGAAAGAGAAGAAAATTTACCATATTTTTAAAAAATGTTCTCACCTATACAGGCTCTTGCATGATATTTAATAACTCCGTGATGTGGCTAGCCTTCAGGGGTTTGGAGTGCTTTTTATATTTAAATTTATAACCATTTGGAACACAGGAATCTGGAAAACTGTATTAAGCCCATCTTTGGCTCACTGTTTACTTCTGTAAGATGTATCTAAATACGGACTTATAATTACTTTTCAATATTTCTTCTAACTTATTTGTCTCTGTTAAAAAGGTTGTGGTGGCAGTTTTTCAGTCACTGGGAGCTCATGTCCCTTTGGTTTTTCATCTTGGGCCCCATCACATTCTTTAGATAAGGGTGGTACCTGCCCAACACGTGTTGAAAAGATATGCTGATTCATATGATGTAACCATCCCATAGCAATAGTTCATTAAAGGTCAACCTGTATTAGGGTTAGTATTATCCCCACTCTGTATCTTCTGCAAAGAAAATACTGAAAGCAGCAAAAATTAAATGGAGGATTATCCAATTATTTGGTTAATTCTGACATGCTAACAGCTATGTAATAAGCATGAGGTGATGTGTCTTTTGGGTGGTATGGATACTAGATGCATTCTGCTCACTGGTTAGAGCCTTTCTTGGATAACCTATGCAACTCAGATAGTTCTCTAAAAACAATCTACTATAGCTAGGGAGATTAGGTAAGAGGTAGGCAGGCAGCATCTTAAATTCCCAGGACAAATTAGAGGTGGTAGATTTCTACCATAATTAATTTTTTTGTGAGCTCAAAAGAATGGATGAAGTTTCTGCATATATTTGCTAGAGACCATGACAAAGCACAGCCTCTACCAAAAGTAGCACATGGTCCAGATTAAATGAAAAGAGTCCATCTTTTCTCCTTTTGTTGGTTAAAAGATGTGTTTGTTATTGTGTCTGTTTGTATACTCCAAAAAGTAAAACACCTAAGCTTGTGGGATAAAATTCTTTTCTTTTAAGTAAAATAAAAGTACATTCTCTTAGAATGTAACACTGGTTGATTTTTTTTCCCATTAAAAATGATGCTTGGGATGCCTGGGTGGCTCAGTCAGTTAAGCATCCAGCTTCGGCTCAGGTCATGATCTCATGGTGCATGGGTTTGAGCCCCACATCAGGCTCTGTGCTGACAGCTAGCTCAGAGCCTGGAGCCTGTTTCATATTCTGTATCTCCCCCTCTCTCTGACCCTCTCCTGCTCACGCTGTCTCCCTCTCTCTCTCTCAGAAATAAAAAATTCATTTAAAAAATTTAAAAAAACTGATGCTTTACTGTAGGAAGTCTTCCTGTGACTGGTGATAAATGATCATGAAAATAAAGACTTATTGCAGATTACACTAGACCAGCCAGAGAGCCTTGGAGTTAAAGAATTACTAGGCCCTTCCAATGAGAATCAGCCCAAAATTATGTCCATTTATGTGACATGTGTTCTTATTTGCTCATTCATAGAATAGTAGATTCTATTATTTTTAGAGTCGTAAGGGGCCTTACAAGCATGGCACACAGAAGGTAGTCAGTCAATATTTGCTGAATAAATGCATGAATGTATTTTAATGTCCCTCTCATTGTTGAAACCCTTTCCATTTTTCATATACTACAGAGAGTCATTTAGCCTTTGAACATTCCAGCAGAACTAAAAACTTAAGAATTCAGCAGCAGTTCTTTTCATTGGTGGATCACTCTAATTATTAGATCTTTTTCTTTCTTACTTACTTTTTTTTTGAGCCAGATTTTATCACCCTGTAATTTCCACCCTTTGGTTTTAGTTTGATTTTATGGGAGAACATTAAAATAAATCTACTTCCCCTTTCACATGAAAGTTCATCACATATTTCAAGACAGCTATCATGTCCCCATAATTCTCTTCTTCTCCAAACTAAACTACCATTTTTCAGTTGATAGTGTATCCAATTCCCTAACCATCCTTCTTCTTCTTTTCTCTGTTTTGTTTTTTTGGGGAGTTAATGTTTCTAATATACCTACTTATTTTATCATTTCTATACAATGAGTACTTTTTAAATAATTTTTTTCATGTTTTATTTTTTTATTTTTAAGAAAGAGAGAGACGGGGTGTGAGTGGGAGAGGAGCAGAGAGAGAGGAAGACTTAGAACTCAAAGCAGGCTACAGACTCCGAACTGTCAGCACAGAGCCCAGTGTGGGGCTTGAACTCATGAGCAGTGAGATTATGACCTGAGTCAGACGCTCAACTGACTGAACCACTAAGGTGCCCTAATGAATACTTTTTAAAATCAGCAACTGTGATAGCTATTGTATTTCCATTATTTTATTTAACTACCAAACCAACCATATAAAGTAGGTTTTCTTCCAGTGAAAATGCTGTGTCAAGGCCATCTAGCTAAGAGACATGATTTAGATTTATGCTGGCTTTGGATAACCACCAACTCATGTGCAAGTATCTTATCATTTCTTTGCCTCAATTTTCTCATCAGTGAAATGGGGATTATAATCATCCCTACTATAAACATCCCTAGAGCTGTTGTGAAAATTACATCAATTAATATTCATAAAGCACTAAAAAGCATCTGGGCAATAAAAAGCAGAGTAAGTATTCATGAAACAAGCAAACCTAGTTTATGCTCTCACACTATTCACACTATACCACACTCTCTCCCTATCATGCGTGCTTTTTTAAAAGTGGGTTTGGTATGCACTTCAGTCTTAACTGAAGGAGTCTCTGGTATTCCTTACTGCTGGCTACAGTACATTTTGGATATACTGTACATCTATATCTTGGATGCTGCTTTTGAGAAGCATCATTTGTTCTATGGGTCAGAAGAAATGTCCTTCACTGAGATCAACTTCTGGTGTCACAGATTTGCATGTCATGGAAACCTACATCTTTTTATCTTCCTGAAGTTAATGAGAATGTGCAGAAACCCGTCATCTCCTTTATAACTCCACCTTCCTCATTCCACCATGTAGGCCATTGTTAAACTTAGGAGAACTGTTGCTTTTAGAAAAAGAGACCTCTAACCTTCCCTCTCCAAAAATTCTCACAAATACATTCCAAGTTCTCACCTTTGTTGTTTGCTTTGTTTTGTTTTTGTTGTAAAGGCAACAAAAAATGCTGTTTGGATACATTGAGTCTTTGGTCAACTGAAATCTCCAAATCTATCTGTATAACTTGATGGTGAACATGGATATTTCCCAGTTTACATCTATTTAAATTTTGAAATCCAAATGAGTATTGTGTATTTTCTACTTAAGTGAGTTTGGCCCATTATTTTAGGCTATCATACTATTAGTAATAATAGCAATTTATTGAGACTATTATGTCTCCAATACTGTTAGGGATTTAAAGTATTAAATCGTTATTAATAATTATTAATAAGTCAGTCAGAGAAAGACATATATCAAATGTTTTCATTCATGTGGATCTTGAGAAACTTAACAGAAGACCATAGGGGAAGGGAAGGGGAAAAATAGTTGCAAACAGAGTGGGAGGGAGGCAAATCACAAGAGACTCTTAAATATAGAGAACAAACTAAGGGTGGATGAGGGTTGGGGGAGAGGAAAAATGAGTGATGGGCATTGAGGAGGGCACTTGTTGGGATGAGCACTGGGTGTTGTATGGAAGCCAATGTGACAATAAACTATATTTAAAAATTGGTATTAATAATTATTAGTATGTCATATGGTTATAATAATAATCAGGACAATAATAAAAATTTTGTTTTTAAATGCTGATTTTGCTATTCAGTGAATATTATTTCTCCCAACTTAGTTTTTTTCCCTATATTCGAGCAGCATCCATTCTATGTATTTCTCTCAGTCATGTTAAATATGTTAAACAGCAATAGGTAATGAAGGTTCTGTGTCTGCCATTACAAATGTTACTCAGGGTCGGTTTCCCAAACTTCTGTGCAATTTTCTTCAAAGGGCCCTACAATATAGATATCCGAGGACTGATAATATTTTTAATATATCAATAAGATATTTTTAATACATCAATAGATGAGATTTTTGAGAAAAATGAGGCTCATGTTGAATTATTAATCAGCTCTCTTTGACATTGATAGTTTTAACAACTTTGCCTCACTAATAACTGAGCTCACATAAATTTATTTTATCATGAACACATTTTAAAAGACTTTGTAAGATGCTTTGCTGAAATTAAGAACTGATAGTATGTTATAATCCTCCTGACAATCACCTTAGGAAGATATATCACTAATTTTATTTTATAGAATGCTGTATTAGTTTCCTAGGGCTTTCATAACAAATTACCACACACACTGGGTGGCTTAAAACAACAGAAATTTATTTTCTCACAGTTCTAGAGGCCAGAAGTCCAAGACCAAGGTGTCAACAGGAATGGTTCCTTCTTGGGGACTCAGCGAGAGATTTCCATACTTCTTCTCTCCTGGCACAACTCCAATCTTTGCCTGTTTCATCACATGGAAGTCTCCCCTCTGTGTTTGTTTGTCTTTGTCTCTTCTCTTTCTAAAAGGACTCCAGACATATGGATCAAGACCTCACTTTACTCCAAGATGGTCTCATCTTAATGTGCAATTTGATGATATCTGCAAAGATGCTATTTCCAAATTAGGTTATATTTATAGGTACCAGGGGTTAGGACTTCCACATACTTTCTTTGGGGCGGGGAGGTGGAGGATACAATTCAACTGACAACAAAGAAAAGGAGAAATGACTAAAGTGACCAGTGTATGCATACACAACCCAATATTTTTGTCATCACACAATACTCTTTTGTTTCCAGCTCCCAGTCTCCTAGTGAATTCCACTTTATTTTTTGTGTCCTCAAAGACTAGCTGCTTAATAATTTGCTGTAGAATTTTATGGGGGCTAAAAATAAAGCTCACTAATTCTTGGTGTCCAAATCTATTATTTCCCATTTTTATTAAGTTGTTCTTAACATTAACTTCGGTTCCTCAAATACTTTTCTTGTTTCCAAGCTCACATAATTGCTCTGGACAATTTATTTAGATTGGTTTTCTGATTTCTTATTACCCACTTTCCTATATTGGGCTTCAATTTCATTTTAATGATTGTTCTATATACTCCAGTTTAAAGCATAATTAGTTCTGTTTTTCCATGTGCATATCCTTTGTTCCTGGGCTGTAGTTTGTCATAGAAATCACTGGTCTTTTCCTACATTCACCTTCCCTTTACAGTTCTTCTGTTGCCTTCCAGTAAGGGTTGGTAGTTCCAAGTAGGGCACAAATTATCAAGTACAGAGCCAAATTTAATCAGTTAACCAACCAACCAATTGATAATTATTGGATTTCTATTTTGTGCAAGGGCTCTGTGAGACTGGGTGTTATAACAATGTAAGAGAGAATATCAAAGAAATCTTGCCTTTGGTGCTTGTATTCTAGCACAACAGAGTAAACATGCAATTGTAATAGTATATAGTAACTACTATGAAGATAATTGGGCAAAGATGTTGTCTGTGTGGAGGAGGAATAACTTACCCAATTTGAAATAATTGCTAGCACCACACTTTTGTAATTAGTTCTATTTTCTCATATATTGTTCTCTTATTATTCTTACTACCTACTTTTTGAAGACACAGTGTTCCTTTTACATATTGCCACTGTGCCTAGGATGAGAACTCTCATATTTTGCAATGTATTTTTTTGCCTTACAATAATGTGCAACATATGAATCAAGTAAGAACAGTACTATTAGAGTTAACAACATTAACCTCTTTTTTTTTGCAGATTCATATCAATGATATAGTTCTCTAGAAAAAAATCAGAAAAGAAAAGGTTGGTATGATATTTTACAAATGCTTAAACCAGTTTATCTCATAAAGATTATTTAAAGATATGTTAGAGCATTAATTCTAAATTCCCTGGGGTGCATTTGTTTAATCTACACACTTCATGTTATTACAATGTCTTATATGGTGCAAGATTTTATAGAGACTAGAAAGAAAAAGATGTTTTTCCAGATACATTGAACAGTAATATGGGTGGCCATTAGCTACACATTCAGTTCCTCTAGCAGCTTCCTCGTTTTACTTTCATGGCTTTTTAAGAGGTTACTTCTAGGATAGCACTGCTCTTCACTCTGCAATAGTTCAAGTCAGAAGCTGAGTGGAGGAAATGCGGTATCCATTGTGGTCTGTTTTTATATGTGACAGTTGTTCCTATTTTGTGTTTGTTTCTCCTTTAATAAGGATACAACTTTCATCTAGGGAGACGTATGGATCACTAGTTAGTGCACTTAAATGCACTAAGGCACTCCATCAGCTGGAAATTGTGACTTGTAGTTGAATTATTTTTGCACAGCGAATGGTTTTCCTTTTGACATATTTTAATATACTTGCACACTGAGAGCAAGAGTGGGTGAACAGAAAACAGACTGTTTTATTAACCCAGCAGTCACCTTTGAGGTTTGTACATGTCCACTTTTTTTCTTGTCTTTGTACATAATCCCAAGAGGCTGGTACCTGGCTTTGCTCAGAATAACAAAGTCAGGCACAAATCTCCAAACACAATTGTTAGCTGAATGCCAACTGTTTCTTCTCATCTTTTTTTTTTTTTTTTAACTTGAGCATTAAGAATTGTATCTTTATGGGTGAACCTTAACCATTAAAGAATGAGTTTGTTTTTCTGTTTTGGATGCTTCCCCTATCATTTACTAGATTTATTTCACAATATGTAATCTTATGTGCTAAAAGAAAATATTTTATGCATGTTTTTTGCAGAGATACTTTTTTTTTTTTCACATCCATTAATAGTGAGAAGAAAAGAAGACAAATATGTTACAAGCTCTAACCGGACTCCAATTTCAACAGAAAGAACAATTAGGAGAAAAGGAGAGGAGACTTCAACTCAGCCAGGAATCCAGGGCCCAGCATACACAGTTCCACATGCAATTTTCATGTAAACCAATGTTTCAGAGACTTTTCTCAGTAAGACCAGAAATTTCTTCAAGTCAATTACCATATTTTTCTAAGGTACATATCTGTGTATATATATGTGTGTATAATACATATAGTTTAATTTCTAAGTAAATATGGTAGGTATCACCTCTGAAATCCATACATTTTAATTTTACTCGAAAGTTGAAGAGCAAATAATAAAAATTCAAAGCCTTCTCCCAGTACTCAGTAAGTGGCTCATTTAAAAGTATGTAAATATTAAAGCAACAAAGCATTCAAGTGCATAATTTTCTCTTCCATATCATTATCATTATCAATATCATCATGAAGATAATAAGACTAGTTGATATTTTGGAGCCTTTTATATGTTACAAAAAAGTTTCATATCATCTCATTTGACTGTCCAAACCAATCAGTGAAGTGTGCCTTATAAATAGAAACATTATTAAGAATGATAAGCTTTATTGCGGCACTTCAGTGCCCTTATAAATAGAAACATTATTAAGAATGATAAGCTTTATTGCGGCACTTCGGTGGCTTAGTCAGTTCAGTGTCTGACTTGTTTTGGTCAGGTCATGATCTCATAGTTCATGACTTGAAGCCCAGTGTCTGGTTCTGCATTGTCAGCATGGAGTCTGCTTGAGATTCTCTCTCTCCCTCTCCTTCTGCTTTTCTCTCTCTCTCTCTCTCTCAAAAATAAATAAATAACCTTTAAAAAAAACTCTCTAAAAGCATTCCAAGACTTCTAAAACACAAGCAAATGGTGTGGTAGACACAAAGCATGGCAACTTTGAGTTAGAACTCTGCATCTGCATTGTTGATTCTATGATATTGGGCCTTTTAAAGCATTGCTTTGTTGAATTGTTTAATATGAGAGATAATAATTATGCCAAAAGTGGTTATGGAGTTTGATTGAAGATTACTTTAATATAAAGGTAGCAAATGTATAATAGATAGGATTTTTGCAAGGGGGATGGGTAGGTTAGGGAACATAACTCTGAAGGGCAACACAATGTGTGCATGACCTTAAGGCTAGTAACCTATTCAAGGGAAAACACCTAGTAGATGGCAGAGGCAAGATTAGAATCCATTTGTTTTTCTGCTTCCCAGTATATATTTAGAATTCAGTTTCACTTAAATACTGTATGTTGAGCCACTACCTTTGGCCGAGTTCTTGATCTATAATTATAGGTACAAATATGAAAGATATTATAATGTAGAAGGGTAAATAAATACATTTTAAAAATACTGTATATACCTGTGGTGCATTGTACTCGTACATGGGTTCAGTGATTCCATGGAAGGCTTTCTTATTGTGAAGCATTTGAGTTGGACCTAGACGTATTGCTGCATGCATTTTCAGGGAATAATTATATCGACCATATTTGCTTTAGCTTTCATATTAAGCCTATTCATAAAAAAAAATAAGACTATTCCAGGAACCTCTTATAAACTTTCAACCACAAATACTTATTTACTGTAAATTAAGCTTTCAAAAGTCATTGCTTTTTGAGGTCATAGATATCTTTTGTTTATAATTATTTCTGACTTTATTACATCTTTTATAGTCCTAACTTTATTTAGTAAAATGTGTTTAGGGA
This sequence comes from Hyaena hyaena, assembly GCF_003009895.1. Taxonomy (NCBI): domain Eukaryota; kingdom Metazoa; phylum Chordata; class Mammalia; order Carnivora; family Hyaenidae; genus Hyaena; species Hyaena hyaena. The sequence goes on along the minus strand of NW_024081973.1, from coordinate 172,042 downwards.
GAAATGCCTTTTTAAAATTTTAAATTTTATTTTTTTAGTTGAAGTATAGTTGATACACAATATTACATTAGTTTCAGGTGTACAGCATAATGATTCAACAAGACTATATGCCATGCTGTGTGCTTACCACAAGTGTAGCTGCCATCTGTCACCATACAGTGCTATTACAATACCAGTGACTATTATCCTTCTGCTGTATCTTTTTGAAATTTTTTTGTTTTTATTTTATTTTTGAGAGACAGAGTGCAAGCAGGGGGTGGGGCAGAGAGAGAGGGAGACACAGAATCTGAAGCTCCAGTCTCTGAGCTGTCAGCCCAGAGCCCTATGTAGGGCTCCAACTCATGAGGTGTGAGATCATGACCTGAGCTGAAGTCAGATACTTAACCAACAGAGCCACCCAGATGCACTGCCTATGCTGTAGCTTTTATCCCTGTGACTTACTCATTCCACAGGTGGAAGCCTGTATCTTCTACTCACCTTTACCCATTTTGCCCATGCCCCCACACCTCTCATCTGTCTTCCTAAGTGGGCATATTTTTCATGGAAAAATCACTTAAGAGTGAGTGTGTCTTCTTAGAATCATCATCATTATCCTCCTTAAATCCTCATTATCGGAACAATAAAATCTTAGTACTTTTTAAGTAAGTGCTATGGGAGAGCCATCATGCTAAGCAATTCAAGTACATTATTCCTAATTTCTTAATAATCCAGTAAAGTAACTGTAAGCCCCATTTTGCATAAAATGAACTGAGATTCAAATTTTTTTTAAAAAAATTTTAATGTTTATTTATTTTTGAGAGACACAGAGACAGAGAGTGAGTGGGGGAGGGGCAGAGAGACAGAGAGGGAGACCCAGAATCTGAAACTGGCTTTAGGCTCTGAGTTGTCAGCCCACAGCCCGACACAGGACTGGAACTTGGAAAGAGCGAGAGAGATTATGACCTGAGCCGGAGTCAGACGCTTAACCGAATGAGCCGCCCAGGCACCCCCAGGCTCAGATTTTTAAGAAGTTAGTTCAACAATACACAATCAGCAAGAATATTATTGTCTATGACCATAGAAGTGTTGGCACTTATTATTTGTCCACCTAGTTGGAGTTTATCACTTTCTCACTAGATTTTTTAGTGAGAATTCAGATGATTTCCAGTAGAGTAACCCATTTGGAAGCAGATTAAGCCACCAAGAGAACTTATTGGTTTCTAATACTAGGAAGGAAAGCTGATATCAGGAGTGACTGGAACCAGGACTTCAAATATGGTAAGAATGCGTTTATCTCTCATCTGTGCTTTTCTCTGCATATTGCCTTTGTTCTCAGACCAGCTCCTTCTTGCAACAAACCATGTAGGCTTCATTCCCTCCAGGCTCACATTCTTGCAACTTGCTATCCAGGAAAACAGGGGTTTAGTTACTCAGCTCCAGCGTGAAAAATTTCAGATAAAGACTTACTGGGATCACATCTCTATCCCTTGGTCTGGTCATTTAGGGGATGGTGAGTGCTATGCTCATTTTCTATTAGGTAGTTGTTCACTTCTGCAGCTGTGGGGAAAGATAGAAGGGATAGTACATTATTTGAATTGTCAGGGGTGGGGGAGTACTCTACAGACATGACCTCCAGAAAACTATTGGGAAGTAGTCTCAATTTTTGCCTTTTAACACAGGCCATTATGATTCCTGTTCTCACTGCCTTCATTAATTCTCTACCAGTAACACCCCAAACTGATATGACATATTAAGTCATATTTGTGGGATGGAAGGGTTTTGTCTAATTTTGCCCATTAAGTTAAATTATGTCAAGTTTGTTATGAACGTTTGAAGTCAGTTTTAATATTTTTCTAGATCTTAATATTATGTTATTTACCTAAGGTAAAATATTTTGCCTCTGTGGAACCAGATCAGCCTCTAAAATGAAAAGAAAGGAAAATCAATATATAATGGATAGTTTCCAGACTCTGTAGAAGTGATATGTGGACAGACACGCCTTACCCATTGGGACCATTTGGTCAACTCTATCTTTGGTTAGCATATACCAGGGTCTCAGAACCTGGTCAATACTGTGTGATGTGGTAAAAAAAAAAAAAAAAAATTCTGGGTTGAAAAAGCTGAGGATCAGAATATGGTTTGATTTTATGAGGAATGCCCCTTCTGAAACTCTGTTTGAAGTCATCAGCCCCCTCATTCTTTTGACTCAGGGTACTACTGAAAAGATTATAAACTTTAAAGGCACATACTGTGCTAAATGCATTTTAAATGCTATGTTATGAGACTTCTTAACACATTGTAATATAAGTTTCAATAAATATTTATTAATTTTTTTAAGAATGAAATTTGGCTGTTTTCATGTAAAACAGGAATCTTCTTTAAAATTGAAGAATATTTCTTTCTAGCACTATCATGTGCCAGCCCTGTGTGGAATGTTAATGGACAGACTCTGTGTGGAAAGCTCTATCCTCTTGAAGTATCTAATTTTATTCTGTTGATAAAATGTAGAAGGGATAAAAATTATGAGAAAAATATAGTCTCTTTCTTTTCTATAACAATTTTAAATTTTTCTTGAATTTCCCACTGCCTTCTAAATGCTCATGTCTTACTGGGGGGCAAGTAGATAAGAGATGGAGCAGAGGAGATGGCCAAGTGGGAAGAGGAAAATGGGAGAAAAATTTAATTTTCTAGTTAGATTTATTTTAAACCTTTTAGTTTAAAATGATTGCTTTCATAATGAAATCTGGCCATGTGTAGCAACATGGATGGACCTTGAGGGTGTTATGCTGAGCGAAATAAGTCAGGCAGAGAAGGACAAATATCATATGTTTGCACGTATAGGAGGATTGGGAGGAACTTAACGGAGGACCATGGGGGAGAAGAAGGGGAGAAATGGTGGGGGAAAGGGAGAGAGGCAAACCATGAGAGACTCTTGAATGCTGAGAACAAACTGAGGACTCATGGGGGGGTTGGGGGGGTAATAGGCATGGACCAGGACACTTGTGGGGATGAGCACCGGGTGTTATATGGAAACCAACTTGACAATAAACTATTTGTAAAGAAAAAAAAAATGATTGCTTTCAGGTTCAATCTGCCTGTTTTGGGCCAATACTGTCTTTCATGGGTATGAGATGAAGATTATGGGTCTATATGTCCTCTGACCATGCTTCCTGTTGACTACACTGTTAGGTCTGTGGCTAATGGGATTCATGGTCTGTCCTCTTGGCAGAGCAGAGTCAATGGTCAATGCCTGTGGACCTTGAACCTCAATAATAGAGCCCACGCTGGACCTCCTCATGTCACTCTTTAACCATTGGGGGTTTGTAGGAATATTTGTTAAGTCACCATCTCTGATATACTGAGGTCACTCAACACTCAGAATTCTAAATGGAAAACAGCCCAAAGTTTCCTCTTGTTCATGTTTCTTCTTCTCCCTATTGGGGCTTCTGTCCTTCTGCGAACCCTCCAGGACATAGGCACTAACGACTTTGACCCAGAACAGGGAATTAGGACCTTCATGTCTAGACAGACTTGTTTCCCTTTGTCTTCTTTCTAAAATTTTTTTTAGAGGAAACATATTACTTCTCCTTGGCCTGCTACAAACTTCCTACATTTTCTTTCTCTAGTTGACATTTACCTTTACTTTTCTCTGGGGCCATGAGTAGGACAGCAAGGAGTTGGAATACAGAAAAAATACAGAAAAGGAAAATATATAAGATATATATCAAGGATATTAATCCTGAAATGGGGGTGAAATTTACATAACAAAAGAAGGCAATTAAAAAAAAACCACAATCACGGAATCAATTGCTAAGTATCCCATGCTTAAAATTTTCTAGTTGTACTTTGGGTGTTCTAAATTTGTCAGATAACCTGTAGAATTTGTTATCTCCTATAGATATATCTCATTTACATTTATGCTGAAAAACCTCTTGAATTTATCTATTTCAAAAACCTCTTAAGAACACTAGCTTCAAAGAAAAATAAAACTAAGACTTACAAAAGAAATAATGTCAAGTGTCCTTTGTATTACAACTTATATACTTTAAAAATCCCTCTGTCTTTAGTGTTGATAAAAGGGAATTTACAGAAACTATAGAGCTAAAAACCATAAAGTGACAACTAAGCATTGTCTAGAAAAATGTTTTTTAATCAGAATAAAGACATTTTCCTCCTAAAGTTCCATTTTGTTATAAATATGAGGAAAGTATCGTTCAGACCTGAGCAAATGTAGCTACTACTAACTGATAATGAGTGATGGATGAACTGAAATGGTAGCAGGGCCTTAACTTTCATCCAAGTTATGATCATCTTCATCATCAAAAAGCCTAAAGAAGACACCTGATTTCCATTGTGTTTTCTGAATAATACATTATTCATTATTATACATCTGAGACTCATAGCATCTAATACCCTGTGAAATAGCTTTATAGCCCAAGAGTTTACTAATGGAGGAAAATGGCTCACTGAAGCCAAAGGGTACACGAGTGGGAGTCATCTGTTTCCTTACAGTGTTCAAGTATAAGACAGTCTTTCACTGTGACTCTTATTAATCAATACCCACTTTTCAGGATCTGTCTTGATTTTAGGTAATGAAGCAGGGAGAATTATCCACCCTTTGGGGTTATATATTGTGGCATCCAAAGATGTTATAATATCAATGTTCCTCTTCACTATGATTGGCCTATAATTTTAGCATAATTTCTTTTTACTTATCTTGAAACATAGAAAATTGGTTGCTTTTAAATTTATAATCTTCCTCCATAACTGTGAAGACTGTTGTCTGTTTTCCATTTCTCCTTGTATGTCTCTTTTTTTTGAGGCTTTTAATAAATTACTATGACTAATAGTCACCTTTTCAAATTTCTCATGGTTACTTGGAAATGAATCATGGGAATTGACAAAAAAAATCATTAGAGATCAAAAATAACATACACTCAACAGATAACTTTGCTTTGCTAATTTTTAGTGGCAATGCTAATATCTTTAATTATTTTTTAAAATATGTAGGTCAAGATATATACCTGCCAATTATCTCTATTACCTTCCGATAGATGAATATGGTATCTTTTTGTGTTAACTCACCCGTGGGTGAAATCTCAAACATAAATAACTGAGAAAAGCAGAAATAATATATACCTCCAATCCCAATTACATTTTAAATATTAATCTATAACCATACAAGCTAAGAGAGTCAGTTCAAGATTTAAGGAGGCGTCTTAGGGTTTCGTTAATTGTTTTAGCTCTCTAGATTCAATGATTCCCAATCTCTCTGGCTTTCCTTTCAGCTTCCTACTGTTTACATTCAAGGGATTTTCTGTGCACAACTTTTTTGATACTTCTCCAGTCTGATTACATACTGTGTAAGCAGCAGTTTGCACAGATACACTTTTCACTGGCTAATGGAGAGAAAACTAGCTTTCCATCCCTTGTTGGACTCCTAGTTATGACATTTTCTCTTTGTACATCAGAGACCCATCTATTCCCTTGGGGCTCCAAATGTTTGCTCCTGCTATCTTACACATGTTCCATCTTGTCACCCTCCCTTAAATTGTTCCACCGCATTCCAGGCACTTATTCTCACCATATGCTGCTTTATTTTCTACTTAGCTTTTCCAACTATCTGAAAACAACTAATGTATCATGTTGGAGAGTTTGGGTGTTATTTATTTGTTTACTGATTGTTTTGCTCAACCACGGAAAATGTAAGCTTCATGTGAGAATGGATCTTGTCTGTCTTGTAGATGCAGCTCTGGGGACAAGGACTGAGTAGGTGCTTATCAAAATATGTGTTTTATAAAGGATTTTCCTTAAACCTCCCCTTTGAGGATTATATTTGGGGGGAGGATGACTTTTCATACTATCCCCACACAAATTAATCTACTACCATGGTTTCAATAAATGTAAATACTTTAATCTACAAAGGTTACAGCTGACATCCTCTGAGCCTACAACCAAACATCCTGCTTCTTTTACCTATGTGCCTTTTCAAACTCATTATGGCCCAAATTAGATTAGTAATCTAGTGTCTCCCAGTGCCTTCACAAATAAAATAAACACCCTGCTCATCATCCAGTGTTTTGTACTTTCATAATTGGAATACTTATCCTTGCCCTTGCTCAATCCTTAAAACTGAGTTCATCCTTTCAACCTGTCTCTGTTATTATAAATTCTTTTTTTTTAATTTTTAAAAATTTGTTAGTGTTTATTTATTTCTGAGAGACAGAGTGACAGAGAATGAGCAGGGGAGGGTCAGAGAGATAGGGAGACAGAGAATCCGAAGCAGGCTCCAGGCTCTGAGCTGTCAGCACCGAGCCCAATGAGGGGCTCAAACCAATGAACTGTGAGATCATGACCTGAGGTGAAGTCAGACGCTTAACTGACTGAGCCACCCAGGTGCTCCTGTTATTGTAGATTCTTAGTTTGTCTCCCTCATACTGTTCAGTTTACATTATAAACAGTTCTCAAATTTATCCACTTTACTGCTGCTGCTATTACCGTAGTCAAGGAAATTATCTTTTCTCGTGTATTTGACTATAATGCTCCCTATTGGTGTCCTAGTTTCCTGTCTTGTTCTCATCCAATCTTTCCCGCCATGTAGCCACAAGGATCTTTCACTATGAAAATATGACTGTAGTGTCCTTTTCCCAAATAAGCCAACACATCAACAAAAGTGATTTCCCAGTCCCTTTCAGATAAAGTTTAACCTACTTAAGTCGCTTAGAGCAGGTTATATCCTCTTGCCTTTCTTTGAGTACTTAGAAGAGTGAATGATTGATCTTTAGGCAATTGCCACTACATTATACTTTTCTCAGATGAACTATCGCTAAAAGCAAATTTGAGATTATATTCTCCAATAAGAACCTTGTACCATGTTTTTCCAAATTAACAACTGAGAATGGAATATTAAACTTTGAAACAGAGGAATGTGGTGGGATTAACATATTATGATCAAAAATATATTCCTTAAGATTAAAATACACAAAAAGTGTTACTAGCAACAAAGATTAGAATTTTCCTTAAGAATCAACTTTGGATCTGCTCCAAAACATGAACAAATGTTTCATTGAGTCACAGTTTTCAGACATGGCTGAATGGCGAAATTATTTTGGTCTAGAAAATTTTCAAAGCACTTATAACTTGTGTCCAATTATAGCCATAGTAATGTACCAATAACAGCCTCAAGCATTTTCTAATTCTGAGATATCATCTATTTCCTTTTAATAATTTACAGTATATTCATTATTGCCCCCCCCAAGCTTTTTTCTGCAATCAATGCTGTTTTAAAAGTAAAAATTCCTTTATTGGTTCTTGTGAACAAAATCACTCCTCCTCTTTCTTTAACCAATTATTATATAGGCAATCGGGTCTGCCATTGGGACAAACAGTTTAATATTTTAAAAACGTTAATCCTTGAATTGTGTAAAGTGTGAAAGTTACATAGTATATGTTAAACTTACTTAAAATGGTTACCTTCTAATTCTACTTTCGTCTTTTTTTCTTCCCTTACAGTTGGAGCATATTGCAATTGCCTCCTTTCACTGTTATTAACTTTTTCCCTTTCATCAGAAAAAGGATCTTACTTTCTTTGATTCTCTTACTGATATTTTAAAAGAACTCTTTTCCCTCTCTTGCTGTCTCTCAGGCAAGTCCTATCTCAATTGTACTTTGTCATTCATTGTCAGTCTTTGTGTCCATTCTCATATCCCAGCTTAGTTTTCTTCTTTTTTCTTTTTCCGGGGGGGGGGGCTAAGCGGGGGGAGGTAGAAGTAGGGGGCACTGGTATTGGGAGCTTCATATCATTTTGGGCCTTAAGCAAATGAATTCATTTCAAGTGGAAATTGCAGTTTACATCAAAAATTTGAAGTTTCTTTGTCTTAATAAATTAGAGCCTTCTATAACACATACTCATCTAAAGAAATTTTAGAATAGGACTTCCAAATAACTAATAACTGGAAAATTCTGATCTTGAGCTGTAGTCACTGAAGATGAGGAAGACATCTGTTTCAGTGCCCCATCTGGCTTTTACACAAGCATCTCAGACTCAGTATGCTCTTGCTCTTCCTTTTATCTATGCCCATCTGCTTGTATGGTGTGTTCCCACCCTAACATATTTTCAGACCCTTGCCATAGGGCAGAAGTGTCAAGCAATTATTTGTTGAGATAGATAGCCCACATAATACTGTAAGTGACATCTGTTCTGTAGGAAATCCTTCCCTTGTGGCAGCAGTGTCATATTGGCAGCTCATAGGAATATCAAAATTGACATACAGGAACAACTGAATGTTTCATCTTATCCTGAATTCTCACTCTCAGAGCATCCAATACCAGATGCTTTAGAGGGCCCTGTAACCCCCTGACTCTTTCTCTTGTTCTCTCTACACCTATGGTAATTGGCAACACTACACTATGGGGAAAATTTCTTCCTGACCCCAGCTGGTAACCAAATTATGCCCTAAAGCGTGAAGATTGGCATATTTTAAGTTTATTATAGCTAAGATGGTGAAAAAAGAGATGTTTTTCATGTTAATGTGCTTACCAGATTGACATAAATAATAGCTTGAATAGTGAATTCCACAAATCACTCTTAATAACTTATTATTTGGCAAAATTACAATGACAGATGAACATTTTAATCTTTTAAGAGTGCTGATCCCCATGTTTGGCAACTGGTTCTTCAGCTTTACACTATTTGAAATGGATGATAAGAAAAATAGTTTATAGTCCACAATGGTTCAAGATTTGAATCTTGTATAAAAGTGTATTTGGTAAAACATTAATTCATTCTGAATAAACTCTGAGTTTGTTGATGTTTAGCCATTTGATGTTAAGAAGACAGCCAGAATTTAGAGCCGAAATCATTATTGGAAAATTAAAATACATTATGCAAGGTAAGTTCTGAATAAATTCACCCTTAATTCAATTTTCCAAACAATCTACACTGGTGGTAGTACCCTCTTCAGTGATTCTCAGAATACCATGACAACCTCAGATTGAAAAAAGCTAGAATAGTATAATTGTGAAAGTCTTTTAAAATTAGAATTAAAATTAATCTACTCAGTTACATAACTGGGGCAATTCATTTACTTAAGTTTATATTTAAGTAAGATATAACCTTTTGTGTGAGTTATATATTTTAATACCAACTACCACGAGAAGTAGTGAACTAATACTGAAGAGTAGTAAACTACTCTCTTACCTCTTTATAATTCTCTAGGTTAGCAATATGGGCTAGATTCATTTTAATGGTTCTTCTTTTGCTATTCAATAGGATTACCATGTGGTGACCATCCTTAGGATTGATGGTCTAAGATAGCCTCACTCTGAAGTCTGGTTTTGGTGTTGACTGTTTGCAGGACCATTTGTCTCTAGTAGAATAACTTGGTTTCTTCTTATGTAGCAGTGTTCTAAAAGCAAGAAGAAAGGGGGCTAGTCTTAGTGAGGAAATTATTTTATACTCTGCTTGCCTGTTGTCCTATTATTTTATTTTTATACTCTGCTTGAACCAGACTCATGGTAAGCCCAAAGTCAATGTAGAAGACCATAAAATGGAGCAGATACAGACAGTTTGGTTTTTGTGGGTACTTTAACTGTAATAATCTACTACATATTGCTGCCATATTGCTGGCAGAAACTTTCTGATTCCTTAACACAGTACATTCATTACTGGAATATTGTGCTAAATCTGTAAATCTACAAGAGAATTGCATAAATAATGTAAAGACCAATAAAACTAATTTCTTTTTTTATACATTTTATATACAAGTCCTTTGTCAAATACGTAGTTCGCAAACATTTTCCAAGCAGGCTCCATGCTCAGTGTGGAGCCTGATGCGGGGCTTGATCCCACAATCCTGGGATCATACCCTGAGCCAAAGTCAAGAATGGGACACTCAACTGACTAAGCCATCTACGTGACCCTCTTTGCTTTGTTTTTGATGTTAGTGAGAAAACTTTGTTTCTCAGAATTCAAAGTTTGATATCAGATGTTGGAATTTTGTAGATATTCTTTATCAAGTTGAGGAAGTTCTCATTTATTTCTATTTTGCTGAGAGTTTTTACCATAAAGGGGTGTTGGATTTTGTCAAATCCTTCTTTGCATTTATTGATATGATTATGTGATTTTTCTTCCTTAGCCTGTTGAAGTAGTGGATTACATTAATTGATTTTTAAGTGAAAAACCAGTATTGCATACCTGGATTAAATCCTAGTTAGTCATTGTGTATAATTGCTTTTGTACATTGTTGGAGCCAATTTGCTAATACTTCAATTGAGTTAGGAAAGATTTTGGATTTGTTGATTTTCTCTGTTAATTTTTTGTTTTAAATTTCATTGATTTATGATTTAATTTTTATTATTTGTTTTCTTTTTCTTAACTTGAATTTAATTTGCTCTTCGTTTTCTAATTTCCTAAGGAAAAAGATTTCCTTTTAGATCTTTCTTCTTTTCTAATATATGCATTCAGCGCTCTAGATATCCCTCTAAGCCCTTCAGTTTCATTTCATTTGTTATATGTTCATTTTCATTTAGTTCAAAATATTTTTAAATTTCTCTTGATTTTTTTCCTAGACCTATGTGTTATTCAGAAGTATGTTGTTGAAACTCTAAATATTCTAAGATTTCGTGTTATCTTCCTATTACTGATTTCTAGTCTAAATCTGTGGTCTGAGGGCATACAATATATGATTTCTATTCTTTTAAATTTATTAAGATGTGTTTTATGGCCTAGAATGTGGCCTATGTTGGTGAATGTTCCACAAGAACTTTAGAAAAATGTGCATTCTGCTGTTGTTGTATGAAGTAGCCTATAGATGTCAATTATATCCAGTTGATTAATGGTATTGAATTCAAGTGTGTCCTTAGTGATTTTCTGCCTGCCTCATCTGTCCATTTTTGATACATAGGTGTTGAAGTTTCCAACTCTAATAGTGGATTCATCTATTTCTCCTTGAACTTGTATTACATCTTACTTCATGCATCCTATAGTTAAATGCATATATATTAAGGATTGTTTTGTTTTCTTGTAGAATTTACCTCCTTATCATTATGTAGTGGCTCTCTTTATCCCTGATGATTTTCTTTGCTCATAGATGTACTATGTCTGAAATTGATGTAGCTCTTTCCACTTTCTGTTAATTAGTGTTAGTATGGTATATCATATTTTTTGCCATTTATTTACTTTAATACATATGTTATTTAATACATAAATATATGTATATAATTATAATCTTTATATTTAAAGTGAGTTTCTTGTAAACAACGTGTAGTTGGGTGTTGCTCTTTGATCCACTCTGATAGTCTCTGTCTTTTATTTGGTGCATATAGACCACTGGTATTCAAAATGATTACTGATATAGTTGGATTAGTATCTGCCATATTTGTTACTGTTTTCTCTTTGTTGTCCTGTTCTTTGTTTCTATCTTTTTCTTCCACTCTTTTTCTGCATTTTGTGGTTTTCACTAAACATTTTGTGTGATTCCATTTTCTTTTCTTAGCATATTCACTATGTAATAAAAACTTTTTTTATTATTTTCCCTAGAGTTTACAATATGCATTAACAACAAATCCAAGTCCACTTTCAAATAATACTATATCACTTTATGATAAGGAATGTGCTTTATAAAAACAAAGTGATCTTAATTTTCTCTTTCTTGTTCTTTTATCATTGCTGTCATCCATTTCACTTGTACATAAGCATACACACACACACACCACACACACACTCACAAGCATACATAATCAAGTACATTGTTACTATTATTATTCTGAATAAACTGTTTTCTGTTATATCAATTAAGAATAAGAAAACTAAAAGCTTTTATTTTATCTTCACTTATTTATTCTCCTATGCTTTTCCTTTCTTTATGTGGATCCAAGGTTCTGATCTGTATTATTTTCCTTCTCTCTAAAGAACTTCTAATAATAATTCTTTCAAGACAGGTCTACTGGCAACAAATTCCTTTAATTTTTGCTTGTTTGAGATAGTCTTTATTTTTCCTCAATTTTCAAGGATAATTTTGCAGGTTGTTAGGTTGATTTTTTTTCTTTCAACACTTTAAATATTTCACTCTACTCTCTTTTTGCTTGCATGTTTGCTTTTGCCCTTGGATAGATAAGGTGGTTTTCCCCCCTGTGGCCTCCTTCAACATTTTTTCTTTATCTTTGGGTTTTTAAAGTTTGAATATAATATACCTAAGTGTAATCTTTAAAGAATTTTTCCTGCTTGGTGTTCTCTACACTTCCTGGATCTATGGTTTGGTGTCTGACATCAATTTGGGGAAAATTCTCAGTCATTATTGCTTCAAATCTTTGTTTGTCTCTCTCTGCCTTCTTCTGGTGTTCCCATTTTGTGTATATTATACCTCATGTGGTTGTCCCACAGTTCTTTAATATTCTGCTCTGCCTTTTCCAATCTTTTCTCTCTTTCTTTTTCACTTTGAAAGTTTCTAATTGTCATATCATTAAACTCAGAATTTCTTTCCTCAGTCATGTCAAGTTTACCAATGAACCTATCAAAAGTATTCCTCTTTACTGTAACAGTGTTTTTGATCTCTAGCATTTCTTTTTAATTCTATTTTAAGATTATATTAGCCATCTCTTCTTGCATGTTGTATACTTTTTCTCCTAAACCCCTTAGCATGTTAATCATCTGTGCCATATCTGACTCAGGTCTTATACTTAACTCACCTCAAACTGTGGGTTTTTTTGTTTTTTATTTTTATTTTTGCCTTTGAGTATGCCTTGTAATCTTTTTATTGAAAAGTGGACATGATGTATCGGGTGAAAGAAGCTGCTATAAATAGGCCTTTAGTAATATAATGGTAAGTTATAGTGGGAAGGGAAACATTTTAGAATCCTGTGAATCAGTGAAAAGACTGATTAGGTTCCAGTCTTTTGGTGAGCCCGTGCCTTTGGACTGTGAACTTCACACCTTCTCAATTCCCATTTTCACATACCATAGGTGGGACAAGATGTCTATGTGGAGCTGACATTGGGTATTTCCATCTCCCAAGTAGGGTAGGATCTGGTAAAAGAGTTTCTCCTGAGGGAAGGTCTTGTTAAGAAGAACAGTGCTCTGGTGTTTATTTTTCCCTACCTTTTTTTAAGAAATAGTAGGGAATTTTCTCTGATTATTCATTGTGAGAGTCTGGTAGAGCTCCTGGAGATAAAACTGATAAAAGTGGGAGGCTCCATATGTCTGGGTACTTCTAGATCTCTTAACTCTTAGCCTTGTCTTCCCTGGGCCTCCAGCAATTTATCATTACAGTTTAGATTTTCCTCCTATGTTACTGGTTCCCAAGACATTTTCTGCTTCTGAATTTCTGCTGCGGTAAGTTGTGATTCTCTCTCTGTTTCTGCTTGTCTGTCTCTCCAGTTTGGGAGGAACAACAGTTTAACCTGTGACCTCAGATAGATCTCAGAAGAGTTGTTGATTTTTTAGTTTGTTCAGTTTTTAACTTGATTATAGGGTGGAGTGGCTACTTTTAAGCTTCTTACATTCTGGACTAGAAACCCAGAAGTCACACACTTACTTTAGTTTTGTTTTTGCATTTGGTATAGTAGCATGAGTGAAATGTTTTCCATTTTCAATAAAGCAGAAGCTCTTCACAGAGAAAGTAGGTTTTAAGGTGAGCTAAGGCAACAAAGTTTTGAAAATTCAATGGTTTTATGGCCAAATATTAGACTGCATTTTGAAAAGGTCAAACTCTAAAAGGAATATTAAATAACAAACTCTGTATTATAAATTCTGTAAATCTTGGATACCATTTTAATGATATCTTTGCAAGTGGGTATTACACCTGTTAATTAAAGTTGAAAAAATAACCAACATCCTCATTATTAGTATCTATAAGTAGCAATTCATCTGCTGGGTATCTCAGGCATATATATTTAAAGCACAGTGTGCTACATAAAATCAGTGATAGTCAGTTTAATTAGCATCTGATGGGAGTTAGCAATTTAACTTCAATTTACAGCATAAAGGTTAGGTGTGGTGAGCTCATTCTATAAAACTGGTGCTATTGTAATAATGAACAGTAAATTGACCACAGAATAAAAAAATAAGAGTAGAGGAAAACCAACCACAAGTTTAGTAATCTGAAAAGGTACTATATTCCAATAAAAACTGTACTCTAATTTTTAATTTTTAAATACATTTGTCATTACATTGTAGTGCTTATGGGAAGCTAAAACCTGAAGTCTAGTCTAGACCTAGGCATAATGAGGAAAAAGTAATCATATTAACAGCAGTTGGTCTTACCCATCTGACTTCAAACCAGTTCTGATTTTTATAAAACTTTTCAGGTTACCAGATGCTAGGGGCAAATTCTTTGTAGTTTTTATGATTTCACACTCAGGAATCAAGATTATTTATGTCCTTTTCTACCTTCTTAATGTATTTAAAACTACCTCACCTATTATTTTGCTGGTCTTTAACCTGTCTCAGCGGTTTTGATATTTGTCCCTAATGATTTTAAATCATTCTGTAGTGTTTGTTTTTATAAACTCAGCTCACTTTTATAATGATGTTCATCAATTTGTATATCCTGGAGAAAAATAGAAAATTAAACACAACAGCAAAACCCTGTGTACAATGGTTTCGCAAACTACCTTTGAAAAGTTGCTATCTCAGGAAGATAAGAAAAGTGAACATGACCCAAATTTCTGATACTAAATTTTTTCTTGGGAGAGGGCAGTTATATCTATACAAACTTTTAAAGGTTGTATTTTCTTTAAAGTATATCCACCTATGAATATATTTTTCTAACATCCACTTAGAGATCTTTTTTCACTACCAGGGCATCAGAAATCAATGAAGTTATATAGTTAGAAAAGAAGCAGAAATATTTCTATTAAAAGCCAGAGATTATTTTAGCCATAAACAGATGTGAGGAAAAAAGTATGAGCCTTTGAGTATGAAGTAACAAAGACAATATGCATTTGGTAAAAGCACAATGACAAAGCAATAAAATTAAACAAAAAAGGGAAGCAAAACAAGAGCAAATTCCCTCTAACAGGGTAAGTTGTATATTCTATTGTAAATTAGGTGAATTTAATCTTTAGAATTTGAAACCTCAAATTCTGTTTTTCAATTTTTCATCGTAAAGCCCTATCTTGCCCATTTTGTTGCCCTGTGCCTTTATCATCTCTCTTCCTCACTTGTGTGTCCCTGAGAAATTTTCTTTTGCTTTAAAACACAAAAATGATGGCCTCTTCTATGAACTGTACCTGTAGGTTTTTCTTTTACTTTCCACTTTTCAAGCATATTATTCTATAGACAACACTGCAGAGTTCATGTGTCTTCCCATGGTTTCATGGATATCACGTCTTACTTCTTACTAGGAAACTTTCCCTTGAGGACAAGGCCCAAGACTACTGCTTTCTTTGAAACTTCAAAGTATGCAGTCTGCTGATGTGTTAACTCAATAGGTACTCAGTAAATGTTAATTGGTTGAGTATAGGAGCCAATGAAAGGAATGCAAATTATTTTACCTTTGTTACGAATGGTTAATCTATTCTTTCTTAGGGCTGGCTTAAATTGCTGTAAGGGCATTTGTTGGAGCTGCTTATTAATTTAACTTGTTGCTGTTGTAGAGCCAAAAGACATTGGCTGGCTTTCTGGTAATGATTAGATTCATTCTATAATATACTTTTTGGTCACAAGATTAGAGATCCAATCTGACAATTACTCACTGACTCCTGAGGTGACCTACATTTTCTACAGTAAAAAAAAAAAAAAAAAAAAGAAGGAGGGCTGCAGTCAGGGAGCAGTAGTGAGGATCACAGACGTCTATCTTGTTTATTGGGTGGAGATTTTCCAACTTAAATTAATTAATTAAATTTATTAATGTGGTGAGTCTCTTCTTCAGTCATGGGACTGATTTGAAGTCAATTAGAGGAATACTGTCAAGGAAGAATGTATATTGAGTAAAATTTTAGCTTACACACACACACACACACACACATCCACATCAGTCTTTTCTTTTTAAGCTTTGAGTTTTAAAACTTTACCATACTAGGACAAAATTCTTTAGTTGAAAAATAAAATGCTAAAACATCTGATTATGCTTATTTTGCCTCAGGTAACATATTTATTTTAGAATTGATAGGGTACATGAAAGATGTATTTGCCAAGATTTTTGTCTGTTTAAATCTGCAGTTCCAAGGCAGTGTTTTAATCCTATTAAAGCTAATTGAATGGAGTCTGCAGGCCTTGTCAGTTAGGTGAAGTTCAAGTTGTAAGTATTATTAAGAAAAGAAAAATATAAGAACCAAACAGTAACATCTAACTTCTGCCATTTATTCTTTCCACTTGAACCTTAGGGCAATGTGAAAGAATGCTTTCTGAGTTCACAGGGCAATGCATTGGAGACATTGGGATGAGATCTGATCTTTGAAAGGACAATTAGTAGGCTAAAAAAAAAAAAAAAAAAAAAAAACCCCTGTGTTTAGAAGTTTAAATATTTCTTTATGGAAGATCCAGTAGCTCTACTGTGGATAAAGGTCTTACAGTGTTTCCATTAAAATGCCACTTTCTGGAGCAAACACTGTCAATATAAAAGTTTGCTCCAGGCTAAAGTTGGCATCAAGATTCTAGCCTAGAAGCTGTTTTGTTTTAGAAATGCATTTTGGACCGGTTTAGCTTAATGGTTAAGGAGATGACTAAATGTGTCCAATTGCTTTTTTGCCTTTTTTTTTCCAGTGTAGTTATGAAATTGTTTCTTCAATGGTATTTGCAACTGGACAATTTTTTCTCTATGCAACTAAAACAGGCATTTGTTTTAAAAAAAAACAGTTTGGAACTTGGCACAATTTCAATTTTGGATGATTTTGTAAATTGGGTTAAGTGATTAGAGTTCTTGTTTATTATTATTTCAAAATTTTGTGTTGAAAATTTTTCTTCATTTTTAGTGCAACCTAATTTTGTTATCTATTGGAAGCCAAATATCTTTTTTTTATGTAGGGTCTTGAGTCTCTGTTCTTATTCTCCCATAGGAAGATTTTAAAAATAAAGAATGATAAATTTTTGATGACAGTGATACTATAAATATTTATGAATTGCTTATATTAAAAAACTCCTATTTGTGATGACCTAATTGGGGAAAAATCCTAAATTTTATGTGAAAGACAGGGCCAATAAGTTATTTCACCATTTACACAGTATTTGCTTTTACTTAGGATCTTACATTAATAAGTTTTCAACAATTAAAAGTTCTGTGTAATCTAACCATGAGATTTCAGGAAAGGTATTACTCTCAATTCCAGTTTAGATCTCCAGAACAGCTTCTCCAATTTTTAACATGGCATGATTTTACTGGTAAAACATTTTTGAGCACCTGATAATTATGTATGTCTATTACATTTAGAAATTTATACTCATGATATTGTACTAGTATATTTTCTGATAAAAAACATAGTTTTGTATTTGAGAGAAAAATAAGCAATAGTGAAATTCTAATATTTTCTACTTTCACCCCAGCGATGAGACCTTATTTGGAGACCAACATCCTAGATAGCAGCTGTCAGTTTGTGGCATAGCTTGACATATCTGGGAGAAGTCATGCTGGACCTCTGTGGTTAGGGACCTCTTCTCAAACTTTGACACCCTGGGCCTCTGGACAAAGGAGAAGTTCCAGGGGTACTGACTAGAAGGACAAAATTTAGCCTCTTTGTTTCAAAATCAGCTTCTTCATATTTTCCTATTTGTGTACATTTTACTCCCATAGCTAATGATTGACATCTACCTGTTCTCAAGGTCCAACTTCAATGATCCTTCTTCAGAGATACTTTTCTTAGTCTCTTTCACCCTCAGTGGGAATTAATATCGCTTTTCCTGAATCATTATTCAAATTTATGTTTTAAGAGTAGTCATAGCTACCTTTATCAGAGTTTAAAAATATATATTTATATTTTTAAATTCACTTATTTATGTTTTTTTAGCCTCTGAGACTATTGAATATTTCATCACTGTATCCCCATCAATGTCGATGGCTATGATTTGTTCATGATGGTCATTCAATAAACACTTTTGGCTAACCTCTTGCTCAGGCCACTGTAAAAAACTTAAATGGTCTCCTTGCTTAAAGGTCAACCCATTCTCATCATTTTGCATATTCTGACACATTACATTCCTGAAGTAGAGATCTACTTGTGTCATTCTTTCACTAAAAGCTTTCACTGGCTACTTTTCCAATGAAGTGTCTACTCTTCATCCTTACATTCAAGGCCTTAAATGATCTGGCCTATTTCCACTTTTTCAGTGTTAGTTCTTTACTACTTTTTATGTACCTATTTTCACATCCATGCATTATGCTCATTATTCATCAAATATGCTCCATGTTTTCATTATAAATACTATGGAATAATCATAGGTCACAAGATAGATATTGTTTCCAGTTATTATAGATTTAAGCAAGTACATGCCAACATGATTTAGTGATAATGCATTGTGGTGAATTTATAGTTGGCTGAATATTTATACATGAAGAAATTTTTTAAAAATACATAATGTTATGTTACTTTCAGGTGTATATCATATTGATTCAACAATTCTATACATTGCTCAGTGCTCACCATTATAAATGTAGTCACCATACAGTGTTATTATAATATTATTGACTATATTTCCTTTGCTGTACTTTTAATCTCTGTGACTTACTTCTTTTATAACTGAAAGTTTGTCCCCTTTATCTATTTCATTGATCCAGTCACTCATCTCCCCACTGGCAACCACCAGTTCTCTGTATTTAAGAGTCTGTTTGTTTTGCTTTTTAGATTTCACAGATAAGCATTCATGAAGAGATTAATAATAGAAGAGAGTAAATAACTTTTTCAAAGTTGTACAATCAGTAGGTAAAAGAACTGATAATTGGACCCAAGATTGATTATTTCCAAAGTTCTTGTAATTAATTAATAAATTAACCTTTCTATATAGCCTGTTTTGTCCCTCTCTTCCCACTCCCACCTCTGTCTCTCTCTGTTTTGTTTATGTATGTGTATAACATTTATATATATATATAAATATATACCTCATATGTATAAACTTTATATATAATATCTACATATACTTTATATACATATATATGTGTGTCTATTGTTTATATCCTTGATGATGATGTCAAATGTATATATATTTTAGTTATCTGGAACAATTGACTAAGATGAAAAGTAATAAATATAAATGTTAAGTTTTTCATTTATATTTGAAAAATCAACACTGTAAGTACAAAGTTGTGTAGACATAGCTTAACTCACATTAGCTTATGTGAAAAAGCAAGGATTTTAGTTGACACAAAAAATAATGACCATGATTTATTGAGACCTTCCTATATATTAAGGACTTTTCTTAGATTTTCATATATACTGACTCAATTGATATTTCAAAAAAATTTTTTAACGCATCGGCATACATTTCTATAGCAACACTAAGGGTGGAGGAGGGGGTATCTCACCCATTCTTTGAGAGCGCTAGAGAAAGCACCTCAAAGAAAGTTATTCCTAAGTTAAGATCTGATAAACGAATGAGAAACAGATAGTCTGTATCGGTAAGGGGGCAGGAGATTGTGGTCCAAGTAGAAGAAACAGCAGGTGCAAGAGCTCTGAAATGTGAGAGATCTTAAAGAGCTTGACAACACAGTCATGCAAAGAAGGATGAAGAAATATGTTACATGTTTATCTTAGAGACTGCATTTAAGGGAATTGTGATAGCAAGTATTTTCTGAAGGATTTTTGTATGGAGGAAATAATTTTAGTCTACATTATTCCAGAAGGAAGAATGACCTACAGAAATGAACATATAGGAGTTAGAATGTGGTGATTTACAGTTTAACATAAAAATAAACACTTAAGTTACTAGATTGATCCAATAGCAGAATGGTTTTGGAATTCCTGTTATTGGAGCCATTTAATTACAAGTTGGAACATCTTTTTTTCATGAATACTGAAAAGTTATTTTTTTCTTTCATTGGGAAGGAATTTAAATTGTTCTCAAAGATACTTTCTACCTTACCCACCACTGAAACCATTACTAGATTATAAAGGGTGATGTTCAGAAAGGTGAACAGTAGAATGTAGCATTCCATTTTGCTGAGTACAGAATTTGTAGAAAAGGAGATATATCTGATAATATTTGAAGTTCAATTTGTGAGCAATCTTATAACTCTCGTGTCAAAACCCTATGTGCTTTGGAGAAGTAGTAAAGGAATATAAAATTACGGTCTTTTTTATATACATTTTCAATTTAGATATGGAAAGTAGGATAGATATATCCCAGACAATAGTAGTCAATATCTCCTAGTATTCTAGACATTCTATTTTGGTAGGTTACATGTTTTGGGAACCCAAATATTAAATGCAGCAATTTTTACTTTTTAATTTTCACCTGAAACACTTTCTTAGAAGAGAAATAATTTGTTGAATCTATGAAATGGTCTAGTAAAATATTTAACACCATTTTTAATATCATTTATTGGAATAAAATTCTGAACCCAAGGTTGTGAATTGGTGTCATGTAGGCTTAGTTGAAAGTTTTTAACATTGGCTGAGATATCTTTCCTTCCTTGACCTCTAACTGATTGTGGGTCATGTTTCAAAGAATTTTGCCATAAAATTCCCAGTAATGGTCCAGATAGTGGCAGATTAAGCCAGAGAGTTAATAAATTTACCAAAGGAAAACATCTCACTTTTAACTGTTGCTGGTCTAAGGATGTCACTCACAACTCTGACAAATTTGGCAGATTTAGAACTATCCCACCTATAAATCCAGAAGGGAATATTTTGGCAGAATAATCTTGTGAGATATGGTGTAACAAAGTGGGAGGAGAAATTACATAACTACAATTTCCATTCTGTTTTAGTGCAAGCAATTTACTAGTAGGGGAGGGAAGTTTAGAATCATGACATGGTAGAACATTCTGCTTTGTCTCTTTCCTGTAAATGCCAAGTAATCATTATTCTAGGATCTGATTCCATAAGATCCAACTGTTTCAAAGTATAGTGCCACTTTACTTTGTATATAGTGCAAATAAACAAATGGTCGAGAGAAATGCAATATCTTATAGCATTACAATTTGGGAAACAGTGGGGGAGGTAATGGTGGAGAAATCTTCACGATTCTAAAAACTGAGTATAAGAACAATTGAATGGTCCTTTGGAGTTTGGTCCTTTTCAAATTCCTGGTCCTTAGTATGGTGTCATTATTTTAGGAAAGTGTCCATTATCTGATAGCTAGAAATAGAGACAGATGAATACTTAATTTGACAAACTGGGCTGGGGGAATGAAGGGGATTGTAATAAAACAAATAAGTCCTTTGAATTCTGGGGCAGAGGGCTAACATCAATCCAGAGCACCCCTCATTAATGATGGAACTTAGAGGTAAGAGAGGAAAATCATTAGAATCAAACTACTTTTTAAAGCTATCATTTACCTTTAGTTTTTATTAAGGAAAATAGCTTAATATCTATCTTAATAAATCATGTGTGAAAGAAGTTAAATTTAAAAGAGAGTAATTGTCATTCTAAAATGAGGAATAGGCAAGCTACAGGCTCTGAAAGATGTATTTTTGCAGATGTTATGTAAGAGTCAATTAATTCATGGGACTATTTTTGCCATCTGAATGTTAATGTTAGAGCATCTTATGAAAGAGAGGTTAAAAGGATACATTTAATAACTTTGGAATCATGGTTGGTTATTTTTGTGTTAGCTTTATCAAAAGGTCAATCTGAAAAGTTCTGTCATTGATAACACGTGAATGAACTAACCAAATACATTTAATACACAGTTCCAGCTAAAGGTGATATCTATGTAACTTTGAATGAATGATTGGTCTAACTTCACTGGAACTAATAATTTCATTTTCTCTTCATCTTGGGTTTATTTTATTCTTGTGACATTTAATGAAATCTATAAACAAACTTTTAAAAAATCTTATTCAACAGTGACATACTTCGGGATTTTAAATATATTTTTATTTAAATCAAGATGTTATTGGCCTGTTCTTTTGATATAATTACTTTGTGGAGCATAGCATTCTATCATATGCTTAATGGAGATTAATAAATGTATTCCACTTGGTCAAAGTATTTCTATAAATTAGACTTTTAAGTAAAGTTTTACCAGCATGTGCAAAAAGCTCTCTAGAAGATTTATGAAATTTCTACTTAGAAACTGATTCCCGGTTTCATTTCTCCCTGAGTTTAAAACTCTTTGGTGTATTCTTCTCAGCAGTGCAAAAATCAACCACATTCTAAAACACCCTGTGTGATGTGGTTGTTATCTATCTTCTTCATCTAGTTCTAAGCCATTCTTTCTCTCTCCTTATACTGCAAACTGGGCTTAGTTCAGTTCCTCAAATTATCCAAGCTTACTTCCTATGAGGAGATTTTGCATATGCTGTTCCTTCTGACCTACTCTTTGTATGCCTGCTTTCTCTTTCTTCTTCAAGTTAATGGTCCTGTTTGTTAACAAGGATCTTCCCTCTTCAAGTTAGCCTCTATTTATTATAATTTATACTAGAGTTTATATGTTGATCTTTTAACACCATTAGACTAAACTCTGAAGGCAGAAAATTATTAATTCACCCACTCTCCACAGCAGCCAAAAAATTCTTGATATTCAGTAGTTGCTCAATAATTACTAATCAATAAAAACGCAACTGCAATAATTGAAAATATATCAAGTAGTTAATTATTTCAAAACTCTTGATGTAGACACTTTCAAACAACTGTCAGATATTTCTTAAAACTGAACTATATTGAAAGCAATGGATTCTTGAAGATTTTTTAAAAACACAAGGAAATATTTGGTATGATATACCTTACACATCCCAGGAAGCACTGTAAGGCATAATTATTTATTTTTGTAATTGTGTTTTGGAAATATAATAATGGTCAAATATTGAAAATTTCCAGGAAGTCTGGAGACTCATCAGTTGATTCCATTAAATATCCTGATACTTTGATGTACAATTTAGTTTGTATATTATAGAAACCTTACCAACATGCCATATAAAAACTGAATCTTCTTATTTCAGATCTTGGCTGACAAATGGGTTAAAAAAGTCATTTTTATTAAAATGGGTGATGACTCAATGTAGGAAGATGGAAGAATAATTTAATAGTATTAAATGTTCAGCAACTGACTGGTTAAAATAATTTTATTTGTTATAAAAAATGTGCTTATGGCATAGTTATTACAGAAGAAAATTTAACTGTACTATCGTTAGAAGTTCAGGAAAGATGTTTTCATGAAGTAAAGCTTTAATCACATCTTAAAGTTGCCTTGGTTTATTGTGTAGGCAACCTGGTAAAAATATTTTAGGCAAAACTTGAAAAGATGCTGGAAGGACAAGCAAAAATGCCAGGAATTGGGTTAATTGGCATAATACAAGGTGGTTGGGCACAGTTGGGGAAAGTGTCAGAGTAGGGAGAATCCCTACCAAGAAAGACGGTTTGTGCAATTAGCTCTCTGAACTTTAACCCTTCGAGAATAATTAATGAGTAACAGAGGGGATCAAGACAAAGACACAAAGTGATATGGTGGGTACTAGCAAGTAATACATCAAAGAATGCTCGTAATTGGCCCTGTGGCTTTCATTCTTTGCCCTATTTCTTTCAATTCATTGACTCAAAATAATGGGTTCAGGTTCATTATCAACAGGTTTTTAGCTGTAAGACTACAACATTACAACAAAGCTTGGATTGTGGTAGTGTTGATGGCAAAGTAAGAAGTTGTGTTTGGTAACCACTCCTTGAGAAGGGAAAATAGCAGATTCTTTCTGAATGAATCAACAGCATTTACACACATATTCAGAATCTTGAAAGCCTTATATTTTCAACACTACAATGCTGGAATATGGTTGGTGTGGGCAGGTATGTATATTTCCATTTGAATGATGTATGAAGCTGTGGTAAAGGTTTATATTCCCTGTATTATCTTAAATGAAACTAAATTATTGGCACATGACACATAAAGACACCAAGGATTTTGGCTCTCCAAGCATGTAACTATGAATTCTTTCTTAAATATTTTTAATTATATAGTTAGAAGGAGTCTTGATTCTTTTTATTTACTTTAGATCATAATGAGGGAAAAAGTGGAAAGTTTCCCAAGAAATTTCAAAGGCAAGTGTTCTGTACTCTTCTAATTTAGTAAGCCAAATTTGTTTCAGATATGGATATGTTATAATAATAACTTACATTTTTGTCCACCAGATATGCAAATATTTTAAAGATTTGTCCTTTCTTATTTACTTTTGTTGCGTATTCAGTAAAACAGGGTAAATTTTATTTTTTGCACTAGGATACTTGAAAAATATCTTTATTTGCTAATCACTCCAAAGTCTCTAGAGGAAGTTAGCATTGTAGTTATTAATTTACCTTATTGTGTTAGTACAACTAATTCTAATTTTAGAAAGTAGACATCATGATGTAATTGAAGTATTATAATTGTAAATATCAGTCTAAAACTAATTAATACATGATTGTTTAAAATTTCATTTATTTTCATCATACTTAATATTATAATTTTATCTAAAACCTTAGTTATATATTTTAAACTAGAATTTTATTACAAGCTTCTACATTTTTAGCTATTTATTATATTATAGAAAGTATACTGTATATTGGTAAATATGCCATACATTTGTTGTTAATATTTCATTCAAATTTATCTCAAACTTTAGAGACAAATGGAGGTCAAATACCAAATATGAAATTGAGTTAGATCTTTAGTTTCGTGATATCCATTAATTAAACATCTATTAAAATGTATTGAAAATGATTGATGGATATGAGGCTGACTGGAAACATATAATTTCATTATCTCACAATAATGAAATCTGTACTAATTACCAGGATGTATCTGCCAACAAAAAAATTTATGACATCATCACTAATTAATATAAGCATATTGTTGGAAAATTATTATGATTCACCATAATTAATCCATGAATCTACAAATTTAGCTTTACATTTCCTGGTGGACAGTTTTTAACAGCATATTTTCTTTTGTTTTATATCACAATGATATATTAGATATTAAATGAAGAAGATACTCATTTTTTTCTCATATGTAACAGAAAGTGCCTTTTTTATTTATTAACAAATGATTTGTTAATACATAATATCAGCCAAGTATTTCCTGTTGTGACTTAGATTTTTTTCTGGATTTATAATTTTAGAGATTTAAGAGTACTTAGAGAACATCTTTTGACTTCAATTTACCAAGTTAAACTAGCAAAATGTTCTCCTAGCTCCAATATGCTATGCCAAATCTGGGTGAAGTAGTAAATTTAGGAATGAGGTTGTTGAAGGATTTGACTCTCAGTGTTAATGTCTCCATTTACCCTGAAGCGAATGGGTATGTACACACATTTCTTTTATTTCTGTATACGTTCCAAGCTTTAATAAATATTAACTAAGCATTTCCTGGTATAACAAGAATTGTAATAGATACTTTGGAATATTACAATAAATGCATTATGATAGATGCATTGGAATAAAAACATCATCACTAATCTCATAGTCTCTTGGAGGAGACAGATGGTAAAGATGGTAAACATAATAATATTAGTGTTCAATACCACACTGAAGATACACATATAATTCTTCCCAGCAGAAGAAAGCCATCACTAAATATGCCTGAGGAGTCTCCTAAAAGACTTCATAGAAAAGGTAGCATTTAAACATGAGTCTTAATTGATAAATAAACATTAATCAGGCAGGAAAGGTGAAAGGTGGAGAGGATGTATTATATGAATTTACTGAGGCACAAAGAGCATACAGCGTTCAAAAACGCAGCAAGTTAAGTTGCTTGAAAACTTATTTAAAAATTTTTTAATGTTTATTTACTTTTGAAATATAGAGAGAGAGACAGAGAGAAACAGAGTGCGAGTGGGGGAGGGGCAGAGAAAGTGGGAGACAGAATCCTAAGCAGGGTACAGGCTCTGAGCTGTCAGTACAGAGCCCAACGTTGAGACTGGAGATGAAGTCAGATGCTTAACTGACTGAGTCACCCAGGTGCCCTAAAGATTATCTTGAGTACTGAGTACTAGTTAGAAACTTGCAGGGCATTTGGTTTAATTTATTGTGTGAGGTCAGGCTGAAAAGTACCTTGCATCTCTGCTAAAGATTTGGACTTAATTTTGGGAGTTATAGGGAAACTTGCAATATCTATAAAAGTATGTACTTTAGGAAGACACGTGTGGAGGCAGTGAATAGATGGTCTGAACAGAGTAGAGACTGGTGGCTTGCAGCAAGAACTTTGGGGAAGAATTGTGATTATTTCAAAAATAAGCAATTACATACTCAGCTGCAGCAGGGACGAGTGAGCATGGACGAGAACATAGCTGATTCAAAGAAGCTGCTGAGATAGATTCCACTGGATTTGATACTGCCAAGTAAAGAAGTTGGTGGAGTTGAGGGAAAGTGCCAAAATTTAATACTTTTGGTGTTTAGGACAATGTAAGTGTATTCATTCTTTGTAAGAAGATAAGATGATGAATATTAAAAAAAACAGCATCACTGAGATATCATTCATATACCATTTATCTCACCCACTTAAAATGTACAATTCAATAGTTTTTAGAATATTCACAGAGTTGAGCAAACATCACAGCAGTCTAATGTTAGAATGTGTTCATCATTCCCCAGAAAAAAAACATCACACCCTCTTATCCCCATTTTTTCAATTCTGGGAAATCACTACTATGTTTCTCTTCTTGCCTATTCTGACCATTTCATATAAATGGAACTACACAACATATAGCTTTTTGTGACTGGCTTCTTTTGGTTAGCATAACGTTTTCAAGGTCCATCCATATTGAGCATGTATAAGAACTTCATTCCTTAAGCTCTTCTATTGGTAAATAATATTTAATTGTATGGATATACTAATTTTATTTATCCATGTATTGGTTGATGGACATTTGAGTTGCTTTTACTTTTCAGCAAATGTAAATAATGCTGTTGTAATATACATGTATAAGATTTTGTATGGATATATGTTTTCATTTCACTTGTGTGAAATGAAATTCCACTAGGTATGGAATTACTGGGTCATACAGTAACTATGTTTAGCATTTTAAGGATCTGCCAAATTATTTTCCAAAGTGGCTGCACAATTTTGGTTCCCACCAGAAATATGTGAAGGTTCCAATTTCTCCACATCCTTACCAACACTTGTTATTTTTTGTTATGGTCATCCAAGTGTGACTGAAGTCATTGTGGTTCTGATTTATATTTCTCTAATGAATAATGATGCTTAGTATCTTTTCGTGTTCTAATTGGCTATTTTTATATCTTTCCTAGAGAAATATCTGATCATTTCCTATTCCTTTTTTTAAATTGAATTCTATATATTTTTTATTTTTGAGTTTTAAGAATTCCTATATATTTTAGATAAAAATTCTTTGTCAACTATATGGTTTGCAAGTGTTTTTCTCCCATTATGTGGGTTATTTTTTACACTTTTGATGGTGTCCTTTGAAGGACAAACATTTTTTTCATTTTAAAAGGCTAGTTTATTTTCTTATGTCCCTTGAGCTTTCAGTGTCATATCCAAGAAACCACTGCCTAACCTAAAGCGACAAATATTTCCTGTTTTCTTCTAGGAATTTTATAGTTTAAACTCTTATGTTTCGGTCTATGATCTATTTAAGCCAACTTTGTGTCTGGTGTGAGGAAGGGGTTCACCTTCATTCTTCTGTGTGTGGATATCCCATTGTCTCCGCACTATTTATTGAAAAGATTATTCTTTACAGTTGTCTGAGAACCCTTGATGAAAATCAGTTTACCATAAAGGTAAGGGTTTATTTCTGCACTTTCAATTCTATGCTATTAATCTATGTCTGTCCTTGGCCAGTGCCACTTGTATTGATTATTGTACTTTTTTATTTACAATTTTTAATGTTTTATTTATTTCTGAGAGAGAGAGAAAGACAGCATGAACAAGGAGGGTCAGAGAGAGAGGGAGACATAGAATCTGAAACAGGCTCCAGGCTCTGAGCTAGCTGTCGGCACAGAGCCTGACGCAGGACTCGAATCCACGAACCATGAGATCATGACCTGAGCCAAAGTCGGATGCTTAACCGACTGAGCCACCCAGGCGCCCCTATTGTACTTTTTAAATAAGTTATTAAATTGATACTTATCAGTTCTTGCAATTTAGCTTTTTTTTTTTTTTTAAGACTTGTTTTGGCTATTCTGGGTCTATTGAATTTCCATATGACTTTAAGTATCAACTTCTTAATTTCTGAAAAAACAGCCTACTGGAGGGATTTCACTGAATGTGTAGGTCAATTGATCTGTAGACCAATTCAATATTATTGAATCTGTGTAGCAGTCTTAACAGAATTGAATATTCTAATCTATAACCATGAGATATCTCATCAAATATTTAGACCATTATTTTCTTTCAACCATTTTTTTGTAGGTTAGGATGAATGTCTTGCATTTTGTTAAATTTATTGCTAAGATTTTATTCTTTTTGATGCTGCTGCAAATGGAGTTTTTTAAATATCATTTTTCAGATTGCTCTTTGTGATTTATTGAAATATAAATATTTATTTATCAATCTTGTATTCTGCAATCTTGCTGAATCCTTTCATTCATTTTATAGTTTTTCAGTAGATTTCTTAGAATGTTCTCTGTACAAGATTATGTCATTTGCAAATAGAGATAGTTTTTCTTTCTCTCCAATCGGGATGCCCTTTATTTATTTTTCTTGCTAATTGCCTTGGCTGGACTCTCTAGTACAATGTTGAATAGAGGTGGAAAGAGTAGACAGCCTTGCCTTTTTCCTAGTCTTAAGGGGAAAACATCCAGCCTTCCAGCCATTCTTTATTAAGTATCAGCTTATCTGAGTTTTCCCCCCCAAAGATAACCTTTATCAAGTTGAGGAAATGACCTTCTATTTCTAATTTGTTGGCTGTTCTTTTTTATTATGAAAATGTGTTGGATTTTTGTAAGATGCTTTCTCTACATTTATTGAGATGATCATGTAGTTTGATGAAATGGGATTTAAAAATTTTTTAATTTAAGAGTCCATGGATACATATCAGTACATTTATAAGGCTACTTAAATATTTTTGTAACAAATCTTTACTTTTAAAAATGTATATCTTTAAGAAAAACCTTTGGGACCAACTACAAAAGCAAGCTGTGTATCCCATACTTCAGTATCCCATACTGAATATATATTTTTGTGTGTAAGGTTTTAAATATATTCTTTCTATAAATAAAAATAACTGAAGTTATCTCATAAACACACAAAAATATGCAGCTCCAGCTGTATTTTTATGCAGCTTCAACAAAGACAAGAATAGGGGATAATCTGAGAAAGAAATAAACAATGAATAAATTTACTTCTTAGAGTCTTGTATATATTTCTATTATGAGAAATACACATTTTCTAGTTTAAGTAATACTATAATTTTACTTAAAATGGTGGCATACATAACTAAAAATGGATTTTGCATTTGATATGAGTTATTTAAATTTGAGAAAATCCAAGCACGTATCATAGACAGTGAAGAATTATAAGCAGATGTTTACATCAGAATAGGAAGTTATTAGCATTCATAAGAGAATGATTTAAAGTAAGATTTCTATATGATGTGGCAACTACAGAATTTCTCTCACTGTATCCTTTACATAAATATAGCAATCAATATAAATAGACTAAAGAATTGCTTTATATCTAGTCAAATGGACTTTTTAGGAAAAGAAAGGAAGCATATTTTTCAAATTCAGCAGTTACTTTAAAATTATATTATTTCTTAAAAATACCTTTGATTATGTAGTATATTAAAATCTCAGTTCAAGATAAATATTTCTGTGTTGCTGCATACCTGAGTTGCCCTTTAAATGCCTAATACCTTGATTCATATTCAGTTTTTTTTTAAACTTTAGTCTGCCTGCTGTGATGAAAGTCATCTCATCTTGTATTAATTTCATTTGATATATAGCATATCATTATGTCACAGCTGTTGGGAAGCTTAAATTTCTGAAAATCTCTAAACTCTAAAAGTATTATTTTAAACTTTTTTTGTGTTGGCAGTGTTTTTCTTTTCATTAAATTGACTATTTTAGCATCCCCTAAATATGGTAAAAATGTTAGCTTGTTGATCATAAATATATGTTATTTTAAAAATTCCCTTTCTTATACAACAACCAAATAAAGTAGCTTAAAATGTGTGTGAATGTATTTTATCATTTGAATTTTTGCCTTTTTTCTTTAATCATTCTGCATAGAGAATTGAGATCATTTTCAGGTCTCAGCTTAGAGGAATATTTTAAGTCAATTTCATTATGCATTACTTGAGTATGTGTATGTCTGTGTGTTATTTTGGGGTTTGTGCCCTTACTCTTTTTTCTGTGTTGTTCTTCTCAGGGGATTATTTCTTCAAATACATTTCTGAAAAAATAATTTTTTCATTCTTCTATGATGAAGTATCATAGTTGCATTATTAAATTTGACTTTAACTGTCTGATAAAGATATTTAAGGGTGTTCCATAATTTGGTCACAGAGAAACTTCATTATTTTAAAACAAAATTTGGTCATTGAAACTTCAATTTGGATTTAATAGACCATAGTGTTTATTGTGATATGTATTAAAAGATGACATTCTAACCAATTATCAAAAAGAATGTTTACATTGAATGTGTTTTCTTTTTCATCTCCAAATGAAGTTATATATAAAATAATATAAAAACAATGTAATATTTATATTATATTTATATAATATGATAATATAAAACATATATTTATATTTATGTTTTCTTCAGATTTACCTTATAACTCAAAGATTCTCCTTTCTAAGGGTTTATTGATTCTTAAGTTCCAAATTACTAAAACATCTAATACTATAGTTTTACATTAGTTGATCTGAGAGAATTTATTAGTTCAAAATTTGTTCATAATTATTAGATTTATAAATATTCTTATTTTTCAAATAATTATATCATAATATTTTTGTATAAATAAACACGACCCATTTGTGTTAGGCATTAATAGATCTCTTGCTTTGTTTGGTGACAGAGAAATAATAAATGACTATACTTGACATTTTGCTATAAAAAAGCCTCTTGAATTTTATAGATTTTGCTAAGAATTAACAAGGTTGGATTTCTTTGGAGATTTTGAAAATGTCTATAACCTCACAGACACATATTTATATTGCTTTGTATATGCATATTTTTATGTTTCTATAACATAATTTTATGTTTCTATAAAAATATGCATATTTATATTGTTTTAATATGTTTATATATATTTATATATTTACTTTTTTAAAAAGAAGCAGATCTGAGAGTCAGAGTACATATCATCACTGGAGGCTAAAAATGGTCATATATCTTGATTAAACTTAGACCATTAATTTGAGATAAATTTCTAAAAGCGTTTTAAAGTTGGTTAGTAGATTAATTCTGGTTATCAAAAAAACATTTAGAAGGTTTTATAATTTTTGATAAAAGAAATCATGAACCTATAAGCTAAGGCAGGGTTAGTGAGAAGGAGAAAAAGAGATTTTTAACTACTGATTAACACATTAGTGGTATAGGATTAATCATTAATTATGACCTCTGGAAAAGGAAGCAGTTCTTACTAAAAACTTACAAGAATAAATCATGTCAATCTAAGATTATTGCTAATAATCATGACAGACATCTGTTACATTGCTAATTAATAGTGTTCTCTTAACCTGAAGGTGAGGCTCTGGCAGTGTTTCAGAGAATAGAGTATTTGAACTCTTCAACATTTTTTATCATTCACATGAAGAGGGAATATGTATCAATTAAGTATTTAAGATTATTCAAGATCTTCATTTCTAGCTGAGTCAATTCTGATGAAACGTATTTCTTAGGAATTTGTAAATTTTGCTTTCAAAATCATTGCCATGTAGATATTGATTTTATTCTCTTATCTTTTTAGTCTCTTCTTTATCTCTTTTATTACATTGCTTATGTCTTCTCTGTATTTTTGATGAATTTTGGCAGAGATTTGTCTGTTTTGATAGGCTTGTTTCTTCAAAGATCTAACTTCAACTTTGTTGAGCTTCTCTAGAGTACTATCGTTTCTATTTCATTGATTTGAAAAATTATTACTCTTTCTATGTATGTGAGCTTAAGTATGGAGAAATGTAATGTATACAAACCCCAGCTTTAACATATCTTAACAAATTATATTTATCTGTTTTTCCTTTTTTTTTAAAAGAGAGAAAAAGGGAAGGAGCCGCAAGTGAGCAAGGGACAGATTGAAAAAGAGAGAGAGAGGGAGAGAGAGAATCCCAGGAGAGGCAGACAGAGAGAGAGAGAGAGAGAGAGAGAGAGAGAGAAGTAGGGTTCACCCAAAGCAGAACTTGTGTATTTACCTGAAACGGGGTATTTTTCCTATTTTTAAAAGTTGTGTTCTTATTTCTATTGTTTGTGTTCAGCATTTGCTTTCATTTTTATTATTTCAGTGTGTTCAAGTTCAGTAGATTCTATTTTTGGAAACATCCTTGAAAAATATAAATGTCATAGTTAAACTGAGACATTTGTAAATAGCCTTTGTAATATAGCCTTCACATAAATTGAAGAACTAGATATATCTAATAGATTTTCTGCAGTTGCTTTATGACATTGGGATATATTTTTTATCTTCTACTTTTAGATTTATTCTTTATTATTAAGACTTCTGAAGGTAAAACATTCTTTTCGAGTAGTGTTAAAAACTATTAAATTTTATATCCTAGTTAAATTGTTTATATACAAGTCAACTTTTATCCCACTTTGTTAATTATTTCAAGAATCTCAAGCCAAATTACTCAAAGAACTGTAACTAAAATGTATTGTACATTTTGTTTGGACTATTAGAACTTTTTAGTGTCAGGAACTCAGATATAGATATGTTTTTCAGCTTTTTGCTTTCCTATTTACTTAACATCCACAAATCTAACTCTATCCACCCACAATTTACTCTACTATCTTTTTAGGTTTTTAAAGTAAGATTCTCTGAATGTTTGTTTTCAGGTTACACATAATATAATACTTAAACTATTTCTGGGCTTAGCAAAGTTGAAATAGTTATTTGCCCAGGTTCAGGGAGATCAGTCCTAGCCTTATAGAAAAAGAAGTAATTATTCTGTCATACAGTGTAAGGGGAACAGACCTCCAAGTCTCCTCAACCCCTTCAAAAATACAAAAAAGAAATTACTTCCATGTTGCTTGAAATTCTCATTTTATTTTGCAAGACTCTCTGAAACTCTACCAGTTAAGCATTCATTTGAGAAACTAAGTATTCCCTTTCAAAACAAACAAGAAAAAAATCCTCAAATGATGAACATTTATGTGGATTTGTTCATTTTTAAATATCTTAGATACATTGGACAGATAGAGTGGAACTTCTGAGGAGAAAATGATGAGAAAATTCTAAGTCAAGATTTCTAGTGAAGCACCAGATTTTTGGTGACCTACTGTACTTTATGTTAGAAATGAGTCAAGAGCTCCTTCTTTTCTCTCCTCCCTCAGGAATTTGATTTACTGAAGATCAGCCTGACAGCATTGAAGCTGAAGGTTAATGGCCAAACATTATTAGATAGAGAAAGAATGTAGAGTAAGTGGAAGAAAGACTTTAGTCTACTTTGACTAAAGAGGGATTATTTTAAAGTGATTTTGGGAGCAATAGCTATAATTAGCACATAGACATTAATACATATTTGCTAAATTAACAATAAATACACGAGCAAAGGGGATAGAAGCAGGTGTCAACATTCAAAGCAATTAAGGTAGGACAACGTGCAATTAATTGCCCTGTGCACCTGGTATAAGCAAAACAAAGTAAAATTCAGTCAGACTGAGGGGTTGCAGTCTTGGATATCTGAAACTCTTGGTCAGTTGTCTACAGGTTTCTTCACATTGCTCTTGTCCTCATTTCTTGTTTCACCTTCTATACCGTGATTCAGCCAAGAATGATCCACATCTTCCAGGAGGTACCATTTTGTTTTTGCTGAAATCATCTCAAATTTGCACTGAAATTTATTGATTCATCTCTGTCTTATACATGAAACCATCCATGAAAAGTAGGTCTCCCCTAAGCATCTGAAATGAGTAAATCAAAGTCTGAAAAATCAGGTAATCTTTAGTATATAAACTATGAAATAAAAAGAGTTTTTCCCAGGTCCTGCCTCACTTTTTATGGCTTTATCCTGGGCTACAGGAGTCATTTCAAGGATCCTTGTAACTCTCTCCTTTATAAAATTCCATACACAATAATTAGAATCTAAGAAATTTTAGCAGAAAAATCAGAATTTAAAGGTTAATTTAAGATATGCTTTACATTTTACACAAATTTCAAAACTCATGATACCATTTTAAAAACGTTTTCACTGTATTTTTTAAATACAAATAATTCTTAGATGAGAAAATGATTGAATTCACAATATTTAACTTGAAATCACCTCTTGGACAAGATGAATTATCGTCTTTACATAAACTGTTTTTTGACTTTAATAGGTCGTATACTCCTACTGTATAAATTGCTTAGGGAATAATTTAGTAAATTGTAAATTGCATTAATTCTAAAGACTAGTAGGGTGCTATTGAACTTACTAAAGATGCACTTTATATAGTAGACATAATCCATGTTATATATTCAGGTCCAGTTTTTTTTAATAAAAATTTTTTAATGTTTATTTATTTTTGAGAGAGAGAGAGAGAGGCAGAGACAGAGACAGAGTGTGAGCGGGGGAGGGGCAGAGAGAGGGAGAGACAGAATCGGAAGCAGGCTCCAGGCTCTGCCCTGTCTTCACAGAGCCTTATGCGGGGTTCCAACTCACAAACCGCGAGATCATAAGCTGAGATGAAGTGGGATGCTTAACCGACGGAGCCGCCCAGGCTCCCTTCGATGTTTTTTTTTTTACTTGTAAGTCTGTATTTTTTTTTTAAGTTTATTTATTTATTTTGAGAGAGAGAGAGAGAGACAGAGAGACAGAGAGAGAATCCCAAGCAGGCTACGCATTGACATGGTGGAGCCTGATGTAGGGCTCAAAGACATGAACAGCAAGATTGTGACCTGAAATCAAGAGTTGGATTCTTAACCGACTGAGCCACCCAGGCACCCCTGTAAGTGTATTTTTTTAAAACATCACATAAATTATTACAATTGGGCTAAATTGCTTTATCTGAACTGATTTAACACTTCACCAATTAAGTTCAAAAGCTCTCAAGCATTTCCAACTTTTCAGGCTCGATACAACTCAGAGAAAGAAAATTTTTATTCCCACATGTAATTTGATATTTTAAAATTAGAATATATGTTGCTTTTCAGATTTACCTCAGATACATATTCTCCCACAGTTTTAAAAACATAATCCTCTATTTAATTTTAGCTAATTTAGAATTATAAACTAAAAATCAATATTTTATAGCATATTAAATATTGACTAAGATCTTAGGGAGGAACCCACTTTAACCTAGATGAAAATAAACATGTATATTATAATAATTTCCAATGAGAAATGCAACTATCAAGGTTGCTACATATTTGTATCCTCTGATTATTATATGTGATAGCATTGTGATGAGTCTGGAATCAGAATAAAGGAGAATTGGTGAAATAATTTAAGCATTTAATGGCAGCAGGTGCTGAGAGATGGGTGAATTAATTTCTTCATTGGAGACAGAAGAGCCACTGCGGCCATCAGGCTTAGTTATGTAAGCAAGGCCCCTTCTTCCTTGGGAAGGCCTTGAATGAACATTGCTGACATTTACCAGGAAGATTCTAATTTTACTTTGTTTACTTTGCTGAACAAGGCTGCTTCTGTCTGATGTGTTCTTTCTTTATGTAAGATAATAACCTCAATCAGGTTGCATTCATTTTTTTTTTAACTGACTGGGAAGACCTTTTCTCACATTATGATGACACTGTGTAACTTCAATGTGATGTTACGTCTCAGTTCTCCTGCACAGGGCCATCCTACGTCCCTAGGGGAACATCATCCACTCAAATCCATATGTAAGTGTGCAGGTATGTATAGACACCTGTATTTTAGCCACCATCATATGATAGGTGATGACTGCCACAAGTTCAAATGGTAAAATAATTTTTGCTTTAAGAATCAATTTATAAACAATTTAAAATTCATGCCTTAGTAAGTTAATGTACTAAAATTAAAAGTCTATCTTTAATATAAATCCTTTTGTTGTCATCCATT
Source organism: Hyaena hyaena (assembly GCF_003009895.1). Lineage (NCBI taxonomy): Eukaryota > Metazoa > Chordata > Mammalia > Carnivora > Hyaenidae > Hyaena > Hyaena hyaena. Next base: position 135,871 of record NW_024081973.1, on the reverse strand, counting down.
TTTATCAAAGTTATACATACTCAGATAGCTCAACAAGGCTGTTATAAAAATCAGTATTCTACCCTCTGCCCCTTTCCTCTATTTTCTCTGTTCCAGAAGCATCTCCATTCATTATTTTGGTGTATTGTTTGGTGCTAGTCAAATCTCTAAATAATGTATTCTTAGGATGAACTCCAATAAGTCATGATTTGTTTTTCCATTTGATATATTGCTGGATTCATGTGCAAAATTTTTCTTTAAATTTCTTGCATTTATGTTCATAGAAGGTATTGATTTGTAGTTTCCTTGTTTTGTGAAATCTGGTTTTGGTTCAGACTAATACTGACTTCATAGGATGAATAGGGAAGGAGTCCCTCCTTTTCAATATTCTGGAGGAGTTTGTGTAGAACTAATATTTTTATCAGTTAAGTCATCATCTGAGCTTGGAATTTCCTTTTGGGAAAATTTTTATCTTCATTTTCTTTTTCTTTAATAGATATAAACTATTCAGGTTATTTATTTCTTCTTAAAATCTTGTTTCTGTCTTTTAAAAATGTTACCCAATTAATTTTTTAAAAAATGTTTAGTTATTTATTTTGAGAGAGGGGGAACGAGAGCACACAAATGATGGAGGGGCAGAGAGAGGTAGAGAGAGAATCCTAAGCAGGGTCTGTACTGTCAGCACAGAGACCAATGTAGGTCTCAGTCTCGTGAACCATGAGATCATGGCCTGAACTGAAATCAAGAGTTGAATGCTTAACTGACTGAGGCACACAGGCACCCCTCCAATTAAACTTTTTAGTTTTTTGCCATAAAGTATAATCATCCTTTTACTGTATTTAGTATCTGTAGTGATGCCACCTCTTTCATATAGATGGTTTTTGTTTTTTCTCTCTTTTTTCTACTCTGCCTCATTAGGATTTTGGCAATTTTACTAATTTTCCCAACTAACCAGTTTTGGTTTCATTGATTTATATCTATTTCATTAATTTTCACTCTCATCTTTAATATTTCATTTTTTACTTCATTTGGTTTAATCTGTCTTCTTTTTCTAGTTTCCGAAAATAGAATCTGAGGTCTCTGATATGACATGTTTCTCCTTTTTAAATATAGGAATGTGCTGGTAAGAATTTCTCCCTAAGCACTACTTTACTAGCATCTCATATATTTAGCTATTTTATTTTTATTTTCATTCAGTTCAAAATGTCCACCTTCTCTTTTGGTTTCTTTTTTGATGATAGGTTATTTATAAGTATATTATTTTGTTTTAAATGTTTGGTGATTTTCCAGAGATCTTTCTGTTTTGATTCTGTTTTAATTACAGAGAACATTCTTGCTATGACATTATTTTTTTGACGTATGGATATTTGTTTTGTTGCCAATACTATTGTTTTGTTGCCAATATGTTCTATCTTGGTAAATGTTTCATCTATACCTGAAAACAATGTGATTTTGTTATGGTTGAGTAGAATGTTCTACAGATATCAATTAGATCAAGTTGGTTGATAATGTTATTTAAGACTTCTATATTCTTCATGATTTTCTGTCTTCTACAATTATTGAGAAAGGGCTATTAAAATCCCTAAGATTTCAATATTTTCCATTTCTTATTGTAGTTCTATCAGTTTTTGCTTCATATATTTTGAATTTACCATTAGTTGCAATACTGTTTAAAATCATTATGTCCTCAGGACGCCCAGGTGGCTCAGTTGGTTAAGCATCAGACTTCAGCCCAGATTATGATCTTCTGGTCTGTGAGTTCAAGCCCTGTGTTGAACTCTGTGCTGAGAGCTCAGAAGCCTGGAACCTGCTTCAGATTCTGTGTCGTCTTCTCTCTCTGCCCCTCCCATGCTCACACTCTGTCTCTCTCTCTCTCTCAAAAAATAAACATTAAAAAAAAACTGCTTAAAATCATTATGTCCTCAAAACTTTCATTATTGTGAAATGGACTTTTTTATTGCTGCTAATAGTGTTTGCTCAGAAACCTACTTCAACTGGTATTAATTTTCTTTTGACTAATGTCAGTATAACATAGCTTTTTCTGTTCTCTCATTATTTCTTGTAAGGAGCATACAATTAGGTCTTACTTTTTTTTAATTAAAAAAACTTTGATGTTTTTTTATTTTTGAGAGAGAAAGAGAGAGACAGAGTGTAAGCGGGTGAGTGGCAGAGGGGGACACACACACACACATAGAATCCGAAGTTGGGTCCAGGCTCTGAGCTGTCAGCACAGAGCTCGACATGGGGCGTAAACTCTCAAACCAAGCCAAAGTTGGACGCTTAACCACCAAGCTACCCAGGTGCCCCGGGTCTTACTTTTGTAAATAATGCAATCTTATAATCTTTGCCTTTGAATCTAGGTAATAAGCCCATTTACATTTACTGTAGATAAGTAATTATTAATTTGTGTCAGTTAAATCTATCATCTTAATATTTTTTTCCATCCATTTTTTGTTCCCCTTTTCCTCTTCTCCTGCCTTTATTTTTAGAATAACCAAATTATACAAATACTGTTTATGACTTAATTTTATCTCTTTTGTTGACTTATTCATTATAATTCTGTTTAGTTATTTTATTTTTTTTTAATATTTTTATTTATTTCTAGGAGAGAGAGAGAGACAGCGTGAGAAGGGGAGGGTCAGAGAGAGAGAGTGAGACACAGAATCTGAAATAGGCTCCAGGCTCTGAGCTGGTAGTCAGCACACAGCCCGACGCGGGGCTCGAACCCACGAATCGCGAGATCATCACCTAAGCGAAAGTCGGACGCTTAACCGACTAAGCCACCCAGGCGCCCCCTGTTTAGTTATTTTAATTGTTACTTTATAGTTTATAGTTTTTATCTTTGACTTGTCAGAGGTTACCTTCAGTTGATATACCAATTTATGTGTACTAATAGAACCTTACAATAGTAGATTCCCGTTTATTCTCTCCCCATTCTTGGTTCATTTTCATTAATTTTACTTTTACATATATTAAATACCTCACTTTGCATTTGTTATAGTTTTTGTTTAGTCAATTATCTTTTAGAAAAACTTAAATAGAAAAAATCTTATATATTTGCCCATAAAATACTCTTTGTAGCCCCTTTTTTCCTTTAACATTTCTTAAAGTATGGATTTTCTGGTGATGAATTCTTTCAGATTTTGTAGGCCTGGAACAGTATTTCACCTTCATTTTCAAAAGATATTTTTGTTGAGTTTAGAAACCTAGGTTTATCATTTTTATCTTTTAGTACCTTAATGATGCTATTTCATTGACTTCAGTGACAGAAATCTGCTGTCATCTTTATCTTTGTTCCTCTGTACATAACATGTTTTTCTTTTCTGTCTACTTTTTAAGATTTTGTCGTTAACACTGGCTTTGAACAATTTAGTAATGATATGCCATGATGTTTAAGGGCTGGTGTTAATTGAGGTTCTTGGATCCGTTGCTAACAGTTTTTATCATATTTGAAAAGTTTTTGGTCATTATCTTTTCTCAGCATCTTTTTCTATTCTCTTTCTCTTAGCCCTGGGGACTACAATTGCACATATTTCAGGCTATTTGAAGTTGACACACAGCTAACTGACATTGAGTTCATTTTTATCGTTGTTGTTATTCTTGTTTTACTCTATATCTTTTTGGATTGTTTGTTTCATTACGACTTTAAATTTTCTAACCTTTTTTTTTGCAGCAGTGTCTTATCTGCTGTAATTTTAATCTAGCACACTTTGCATCTCATAGACTGTTGTTTTCATTTCTGGAAGTTTATTTTGAGTCTTATTTATGTCTTCTATACCTTTACATGATTTTTGAAACTTACGGTTATCATAATGTTTTAGTGAGACTTTTGTCTAATTCTTGGAGATTGATTGCTTTTTCTTGATTGATTTTTCTCCTCATTACAGGTTGTGTTTTCCTGATCTTTGCATCTTTGATAATTTTTTAACAGATGCCAGACATTGTCAGTTTTACCTTATTGGATGCTGAATATTTTTGTATTCTCATAAATATTTTTGAACTTTTTCTGGGACACAATTAGTGACTTGGAAAGAATTCAAAAATTTTGGGTTAATGTTTCAAAGTTTTCTTTTGAATGGGACCAGAGCAGTGCTAGATCGAGGGTTAAGTATCCTCATAATTGAGGCAGGATCTTTCTGGGTTCTCTATCCAAAGCTTGTGAATCATGCTTTCCAGAATGACTGCTGTCTTTAATCACTTCAGGTGGGTTTGGTTTTTGTTTTGTTTGGTTTGATTTGGTTTGGGTTGGGTTATTTTTCTCCCATAAATGCACAAATCAGTACTTAGCTGAATACTTTGAAAGGGTTACCTGCAGATATCTGGAATTCTTTCTCTAGACATCTCTTTTCTTCCCAGATGTTGTCTTGAGAACCCTAGCCACCTCAGTCTTCCCATATCCTCATTTTGGCTTCCTCTACTCATTGAGTCTGCCAGCGTGTGCCTGGGTTGACTTTCTCTGCACCACAACCTGGGAACTCGCATAACAGTAAATTAGGGAAATGATTGAACTTACTTTTTTCTTGAATGTCTCCTGTCTCTCAGCGATCATTCTCTTATGCATGCCCAGTCTCTTGAAAGTTGTTTCATCAATTTTTTTTGGTCATTTTTTGGTTGTTTCTGTTAGGAGGATAAGTTGAGTCCCTGTTACTTAGTCTCTGTCAGCTGTAGAATCATTCAGTTTATGCTTTCTTAACAATATTTCTACTACTGTTTTATTGAGGTTTAACAATAGACTAGGAATAATTCTAAAGTATTCTTTAATAGCTGTTAATTAGAATATCAATGAAAACAGAAACAATATGGTACAATATGTTCTGAATAGGAGCACCTAGGAATGTAGGTTATTGTAGTAAAAAGATCACAGAAACAATAATAGAAATATCTGATCCTTGAATGAATTTTCCAATTGATTAGTCATATTTTAGGCTTTCTGTTTATTATTGATATTCTTATTTGTAAAACACATGACTACAGCTGTACTATATTCTTCACAGAATTGTGAAATCACTGGGATATTATTTATATAATATTACTTTGAAAAATCAACATTTTGTGTAAATATAAGATCTCTTTAAGAGTTTACATTTTATTTTATAAAATATTACAAATGTTTTTGCAATATATACCCCATGTATATTTCCTATGTTACTTATATGTTTTGCGGGGAAACCTCATAATATGAAAAAGCTAAAGAAGTCTGAAGACTATAAAGTCACTATATAACAAATATTACAAAATATTTGTATGTTTAATTCATTTGAAATTATTTAGATTTCTATTCTTTTTTATACATACATGTTTCTATCTTTTTTGATTTTGTCTACATAATTCAATACGGGTTTAAATTAAAGATGAAATAGCATGAAATAGCATTGGACAAAGAAAAAAAAAGGCATATTTAAATGACAGACATTACTGTAGCATTGATTCCAAACGGTGGGTCCTATTGCTTTTAAAAGCACAACTTCAAACACAATGCTAAATTTGTTTTAAATGTAACTATGGAATTACTGAGAGAAATCTTTTCCCATTTATGTCAGAGATGAAAGATGATTTGTGATAATGCATACCTATTTTCCTGTCATCATAATTGGACTTATTCACTAAACTGAATTAACAACACAGATGATCAGGGAGCCTGCCCATTGATATCTAATTACACATATAACTAGTGATAAAAAATTTTAGATCACAGTTTGTGCTTTTAAAATATAAATACTTTTCTTTCATAAAATGCCATATACATTTATATATTCATATGAATATAATATTGTAAGATCATAGAATGAAATTTAGTCTAAGTTAGCAAACTAGGAATATAATTTTGACTTGGTAAAACTTATTTATTACTTTATTTGCTTAAATTTGTACTAATGATAAAGATATATTATATCAAGTTTAGGAACTTAATCTGTGAGTAGGACAAATCTAAATTCAGATGCTGGCTCCATTAGTAGGCTTGCCAGATAAAATATATGATGCCTGGCTATATTTGAGTGTCAGATGAATAATGCATTTTTTTTTCTGGTATATGTATGATCCACACATACACACCTTTGGCACATACACTAAAAATCAGTTTTATCTGAAATTAAAATGTATCTGAGCATCCTGTATTTTTGTTTGCTAGATCAGGCAGCCCCATCCACCAATCATCATCTAAGTATTGATCCTTCATGATCGTAATTCCTTCCTTATTCAATAGATACCACAGTTTTTCATGGCAGTATAGAATTACTGTTATATAGAGCCAGACTACTTGGAATAAAAGACTTAAACCTTGCCTTCACCATTTACTAGCTGTAACCTTCAATGATTTACTTAAATTTTCTGCCCTGTTTCAGGTTATTATTTATCTATAACAGGGAAATGATAACAGTTATACATGCCCCATAAGGTTATTGTGAAGAAAAAATGATATAATAATATTCTCAGAACAGTTCCTTCTTAGTACATAGTAAAACACCATAGGGTTAGTTTTTGTTATTATTGTCACCATTATTAACATTATCTCCACTGGCAATGTCAAAATGCCTTTGTTCACACTCTCAACTTCTTTGCCTATTTATTCCTTCACTTTTCTTGTCTACCAAAATGTCAATCCTATTTAAATCCAACTGTATTCTAGACACACCCATAGAAAGCAGAGGGGGACAAAACCCCAAGCAGGCTATCTGGTTTCACTTTAAGTTAATAAGTGTGAATTTCAAATTCACATGTCCAAGATTCATTCCATCTCTGCTTCAAATCTCTCTTTTCTCACCTACCTTGAATACCCCTCGCCACTCTTATGTTCTGGTTCACTGAAGAAATGTGAACCATCAGAAGGGAACTTCCCCAAGCTCTCCCCCCCATGTCTCCGAGCTCTCTGAGGCTGTCCACACTCCCTGGATCCTCTCCCTCCACTCTGTATGGACTCTTGGTGCCCCTTCCATGACCAATCCTCCCATTTATGCACTGCACCTGCTCTCCTCTGGTACGTTTGTATTTATTATCTAATAGGCACCTTAATATTAACACTTCCCAAGCACACTGCTCTAGCAGATTAACCCATCTCTGGAAATGGCAACCCCATCCTCAAGACAGTTCCTTAGGACAAAGCATTTGGCTCCCCGCTTCCTTTCAGAGCACAAATACTTTGCATGAGGCTCTGAAGAGCACCTGACATACCAACAAGTTAATTTTACTAGTCCTAGTTTTATAATATGGATTGACTAGATGATAAATAGTAGCAACTACCAAAAATTTGGGGGAGAATTAAACCAACAATGCATGAAAAGTGCTGATCACGGTGTCTACTAAATATTCAATAAAAGTGTGCAACTATTTTTACTTTTATTAGTACTGTTCCTTTTACTGTTCCTTCTTATCCAGACTATACTATTGTAGATAAATATACATACACATGCACCTGAATATAAAATACCATGGATGTAAATGTTATTAGATGTGTATTGATACAAAATAATACTATTTTCTCCAGTTCTGTAGAAGAACAATTCCTTTTGGACTACTTATATGAGTTTAGTTTGAGAAGTACCTAAAGAATCTTATCACTTGGGGTAATGTTTTAGGATGTTAAGAATTCAACTTGAGCCAGACTTCCTGAACTTGTTTTGCCTCCCGTGTGACTTAGTTACTTACTTGAACTCTATGCCTCAATTTTCTCATCTGTCATATGGGAATTATTAGTACCTCCACATAGGATTGTTCCAATTTCCATATTTGTGTAGTTTTTAGTATGATTACTGAGATATTATAAGCAATTTGTAAGTGTTCACTTTTGTTTTTATTATAATGAACTGGTCTTCACCATAAGAAGGTTCAAGGCATAAATTCAAAGGATTATGTCATTATTCATCTATAATAGTTCATCTCCCTTGCAAGTGTTATGGTCTATTCATGTGGGAATAGTTTTTCACAACTTCAAAATGTAAATCACAGTATGATTTTGCCCCATATCCTTTGCCTTTTTTTTTTTTTTTGGAGGGGGTATTTACATCTTTCTGGAATGAGATAGGATGATTGTAGCTGCACTTAAAGTGCAGGGAATATCATCAATATGTTTGTCAATTTAATTTATTCTTTAGTGAGCTATTAAGCACTAAACGTATGCTGTGCACTAAGTTTTGTTGGTAGTATTCAATGGTGACTAAGCTGAAAAAGATTTCCATTCTCTTTGAACTTAAGAAGCAAGGAAGAGATATTTTCACATAAATTACCAGAAGCTCAACTATTCCTTTTCTTTTTGATACCTGTGTTAGATTAAAGATCCAGCCAAAGTTATGGCGTCATATGGTGCCAGGTTTTAGGCAGCACTGCAATGCATTGGCTAAGGAGTGCTAATTTGCTCAGATTTCTTCTATGCAGTTCCTTACATAACTGGTAAAATCTAATTTGGTTTCTCTTCCACTGAGGTAGACACTGCTGCTCAGTGGAAATAAATTTGAAAAAGAGAAACCCTTCACAGATGCTGGGGTGTCCCAGTTGGGTATTTTGCATCTTATGTAGGCAGGTTCCAAGTGGAACTCCAGATTATGCCTGCAAGCCTGAGACCAGGCAGCTGTCAGAGGCCTGAAGTCAGCAGGTATAGGCAGTCACAATGCTGAAAGAGAGAATGACACTCAGCATCTGGCTGTTTACTAGAAGCCAATGATGCGCTTTATTACGTACCCCTAAATATGCTTCCCAAATGTTTGTTGCTCAAAAAACTGAGGGAAACCCCAGAACTAAAGAAATTGAAGAGCATTTTGTTGGTAGAGTAGGAAGAAGAAAATGAACTTACATTCTGATAAGATTTTGTAACAAAATAAGCGTAGGTGAGTTACATCTATTCTTAGCATCTATACCACTGCAAAAGGAAAGAACATTCAAAACAACTGAATTTTATGTTCCGAACATGTGTTAAATCTCTTGAGTATAAGGAGCATACTACCCATGCTAATTAAAAGCAAATGCTTATTCTCATTAAATAGATTTTATACAAATTCCTTAAAATATCAGCTAGGAAGGGGTAACATATTACTGGCCTGTGGGGTATCCCATAAGACCAGCTCTGACAATGATGGAAAATATGCATAGAAAAAACTTAACAATATTTTAAAAATCTCACTCCTGTCTTCTTCGGAGCAACACACTTCTATGTTTCATATTTAGAGGCTCAAGTTCACAACTTCTGAAAAAAACTTTACATTGTTCTCATTAGAAGATTAGGTGCTAATTCTGCCATAAATTAAAATGATCTAATTTCAGAGACTGTGGGTTACCTTTTTATTTTTGAGCAAATAATTATGCATTATGTGACAGCTGAGAGTCCCAGACCTTGGGTAGTAGCAGCTTTATAGTTCATATTCACAGGAAGACCCCATATAGAAGCCAGAAGAGGTGTTTCATAGCATTAGCATTCCCACCCATACATTCTCCTTCAGTAATCAAACAACTAAGTAGTGTTTGGTTTATTTGTATGACCCGCACAGAGACCAAATATGCATGAAAAATTGACCTTTGAATTGTCAGTGTATGAGTAAACCCACTGGTGACTTCCTATGACATTTCTCTGTAGTAGCATCTCAAATGGTCACACTCTCAAATACTTAGACATGCATTTTCATATGGGTGTCCTTTCCTTTTTCTACTACCTATTATTTTCAGGTAAAACTATGTTGTTTTTAGTACTTTGTGAAAATAAGAAATGTTTTATTTTTATACATTTTTATAAATGTAGATAGGTTTCTCAAATTTGATCATGGTTTGCTTGACCAGAATTCCTAGATAAGAGCTGCCTATTTTTACTTAAATCCTCATGTACTGTTACTCAGTTTTAACAATTCATGTTTTAGCCTACCATTTTCTCATAAGAATTCGATGAGGGATTTTTTTAATGACTTTTCCATTCATAAGCTTATTCCCCTTTGTATAACCTTCGCTTACAGTGCATATAGTTTTTCAAAAACTTTGGTCCTCTGTTTGTAGAGTGTGAGGCATCTATTATTAATAAAATATTGGTAGATTTTTTTTCTGAATTATCTTGAGAGAATAATGTTCTATCACTCCAAAAAGAAGTGCTTCAGAATGAGGTATTCTTACAGAAAAATCATTATATACACATATGTTCATAAGATACACTATTAAATTTAGTAGTCCCATCACATGTAAGCTTCAGATATTGTTGCTTTAATGCATTCCCTTACTGCTTTGATAAAAGCCTTAAGATGTTGCCACTAGTTCTTTGATGATTTCCTCTGATGTTACAGTACCTTTCTTTTTTCCTCCAAAAAATCTGTTTTGCATAAACATGAGAAGTCAAGGCAGTTTGAGTTAATGAGTAAAGAGATTCAAGTTTTAGCAACAAATGTACATATATTTGTGATCAGTTCTCTCACACACTATGCCCCTTATTCAATGCAAAGGAAGTTTATTTTAGATTCCTGAAAAATGTAACCATTATCTTTAAAAGAAGCCCAAATAAGCTATTTAAGTTTATAATTTTGAAGTTTATTCAGCCTTTTCTCCATTGAATTAATGAGATTTATTAATAAAATTTAGAGAGAGAAGAGTCATTTTGACCTAGATATTGATTTATTCTTATTTATTTCCTCCAACGTCCCTGCCTGTCTTCCAAATGTGTCCTGTATTCTGTTGGATTCAGTAATGGATGGGTTTCTTATAAATGTTTAGTTCTAGCTTCCAAATCAGTTTGTGGCAATTACCTTTAACAAAACACATTGCAGATTGCTTATTATGTCCCTAGTTAGGTTTCATGTTCCTGTAGAGATGCACTGTTAGCAAATTAATAGTGAGCTTAACTTTGTTCATTTAGTTCATTTAACTATGAAATTCTGCGTTCAATTAGACTTGAGTCTAATTGAAATACAATACCATCATATGGTATTGTGTTTTTGAAATTTAACGAAATAGCGTATCTTCAGTGTTTTCACTATAAAATACGCAGTTGACTATGTAAGCTGATGAATGTGTTAACTATTTTGATCATGGTAATTATTTCACACTACATAAGTACATCAAATTACTACATTGTACAATTTAAATGTATACAATTATATTATCCCATTATTCATCAATAAAGCAGAAAAAATAAAATAAATAACAACTAATATTCAGAATTAAATAATATAAGTAAAATAACTCCAAATTTACTTGTGAAACCAGGTGGTGTCTCTCTTATATCACTTCTTTTTATCAACATCTTGTCAAAGTTATCTACACTGTGAAGTTTCCCTGAGCCCATGTAAACCATTTAGTTGTTCTTTCTTCATATGTAATTCAATCTTTCTAATGCTTATGCTGTATTATATATATATTTTTTGTAACCAAGTCTGTTCTTCTATGGCTCTGTTCTAGAAAAGAATGACATTCTACCAACTCTCAGTGGTACCTGTGGGATTGCATTTATCTCATTGTGCTAAAATGCCATTTTCACTTTGCTACCTATACTCTGTGAATTAATAATATAGACATCTAAAACCTAACTATTGTGCCTGATACTTTTGCCTGTTTTTCCTTTTCTTTAAAATTAAGGTTACAGGCACCACTTTCACTATTGTTCCTTCTTGTCACCCTATTGTGTCTCTCTAATACCTGATTTTATAGCTTTATATCAGATTGCCAGCTGTAGGTCTGCATATTGTGTGAGATACATCTCTTGCCCCTTGTTTTTTGAAACATCTGATCTGATCATGAAGCTCTATCTTGTGGGAGTTGGAGTCACCAACAGCCATATTGTGTGTGTGTGTGTGTGTGTGTGTGTGTGTGCGTGCTCTGTTTCAGAGCTGTTATCCAAAACAGGGGAGCCTGACAGAGAACACAAAACCTGTGAAATTCCTGGTTTTTTAAAAGCTCAGCTTTGCCTGCTTTGCGTTGAAGCCAGACAATGCAGTACAGTTTTCTACCCGATTAGCAAGATCTACACATAGGAGAAGAGAATCACTTCTGAGCACCCAAATACTTGTCATAAATTTTCAGATACACCAACATGGTTACTGACACTTACAGCTCTTTTTGTCCCTTACTTAACATAAGGAGTTCTCAAAGAGTTGAATTTTACAATCCTCTAACTTTTTAATTTCTGAAGTGTGTTATCTCTTTTTTATAAAACTACAATATTCCATTATATATGCAAACAACAGCACCTAGCACAACTCCTGGTACTCTACATATGCCCAAGATTACTTGAATCTAGAACTGATATTTCAGGAGTTTTGCTTAGGTTTTATGATAGTTTGTCCACTTTCACTAGCATTTTCACTAGTTGTTTACGTTTTCATCTTTCCTTTTCCTTTGTATATCTTCCTCCTTTTTCCTCATTAGTGTATCAAAAAGTGAAAAGAAGCATTATCATACGGGAAATGTAACACATACAAATGTTATATGGAAAGATAAAGCAGCTCACAAAGGTTACACCTAGTGGAATAGTATGTTTACATGCTAGTCTAGACACACCCAGTTATATGCATCTTGGGAAATATTTCAGTTAGCAGATTTAACGGATTCTTCTGTTTTAAATCTCACAACAGGAGAGAGATGCTCAAGCTACGTATACTAATTATCTTGGGAAATTATGTATTAACATTCCCTTTAGGGAAGCCTCTACATAATAAGAACATATTCCATTCTCAATATCCTAAGCCATAGCAATATATCTAATCTCTCTTGTCATTTGAGCTCTGTCAAAATAAAATTTAATAACCCAATGTTAATTCTTTAACAATTTGGCATAATAATATTCTCACAAATACAAAGGCCATGTATGGAATATGGCGAATCTGGGTTAATCCAAATTGCATGAGTTCCAAATGAGAACAGTGGGGTTGGGAGGGTGGTTTGGAAAGTGTAGGATGGTTTTCATTGGCTAAGATATTAGTGGATAGATGTTGTGAATGTGACTCCATGTTTGTACTTGCTGAGTTCAGTGCCATTGACCCAGGTATTCAAAGCTGTCACAACACTGCAATTTCTACAGTAGAATATATTCTTTATCTGGGGTGAGAAAATAAATAAAAATGGAGTGCTTGAAATGCAATTGTAAAAAAGTAATATTAAAATATCAATCTATTTATAATTTCTGATTTATATGTCCTTGTAAAAATTTGAGGGAAAGGATATTGCAAATGCTGATTCAATATTTATTTTGGGTTCTTTCTTCTGTACCCATGTGAACAAATATATACATATGTACAAACCTATTCATTTTTTAATTAGGAAATGAGAACAAATAATGTTGTCTACTTCCTAATATACTATCCATTAAAAAAACACTATTGCTGCCAAAGCAATCATTTTCTTGGAATTTGTTGACATCCTTACTGAAATTCTATGAGCCTCATTTTTTCTTTTTTTATTCCCACAGCATGAAGCATCTATTGACCAAAATGGATTAGATATCATTGACATTTATTGTCACGAGTATGAGTTAAAACTCTAACAGAACATTTGTACTTTGCTTTATTCTACTCTTTGTGTTCATATATAGATCTTCCCCCTTCCATTTCTTCTTATTTTACTTTGTCAGAATATAGTTTTATATAGTTAAAACTAGTTTTATAAATTAAAACAAGAAATGTGCATTGATGATTCCTTTGTATGCATGGGCATTTTTTAAACCTCTAAAGGAATTTTTTAAATACCTCAAAATGGAAACACAGAAAAATATTTCCACAAAATCTTCTTCCAAATCTCTGATTTTCTTCCTTTAAACATAGGTGTATTTATTTTGTGGCTAATACATTGTCTAGTCTGAGTATAACAGTGCTCAGATTAGATGACAACCTCCATGGAAATTTTTTTTTATTTTTGGAATTTTACATATAATATTTCCTTCACAAATTTGAATGTATCTTCCTACTTTACCTTAAAATTCATTACATTCCAAATGCAAATGCTTTGGGGAAGGAGAATATTTTAAGTTTTATCAGTCATTTATACCTTAGTGAATAAAGTATGTAATGAATTAATTAGATAGTCTTCTAAAACTAGTTTTAGACAGCAGCAAAGTGGGCAGATGATAAGGAATCATGGCACCTATCTGGCAGAGGGGGAAAGGACATAGAAAGTTCACGTTAGAGACAAGTGTTGCCAACTTCATAATTTTTAGAAAGGCTGGTTCTTGTTGAATACTCCAGCGTATGCCAAGATCAAGATCAAACATAAACTCTAGGGAAATCTTAAAGCCTGTGGCATCAAAGAAGAATTAAATTATATTAATGCCTTAAAGGTTTCTAGAGACTTCTTATTCTTCAAAACTGAATTGTTGGGGACAGAAAAACTTGAAAAACTCATTTGATTCTCTTGACAGAGTTTACCCGTTTCTCAATAAACAATGATAAGTCCATGCACTTTGGCTGGTACGGGAAGGTTAATGAGTTGATGTTTCTGAAAGTAACTGAGGTAGATGAAAAGTATTTTAGAAGTAAGAAAGAACTAATACTGCGATTGTACAATGATATGCACATTTTACAGGTGTTCTACAGCCCTTGTGCCTGGTTGCTTCTTATTAAGAGCTAATAACTTTGATAGAATAAAACTTAAGTTTAATTTTATATATTTTTTAATGTTTTATTTATTTCTAGGTGAGAGATAGACAGCATGAACAGCAGAGGGTCAGAGAGAGAGGGAGATACAGAATCTGAAACAGGCTCCAGGCTCTGAGCTAGCGGTCAGCACAGAGCCCGACGCGGGGCTCGAACCCACGAACCGTGAGATCATGACCTGAGCCGAAGTCAGAGGCTTAACCGACTGAGCCACCCAGGCGCCCCTAATTTTATATTTCAAAAGTTTAGAAATATTATACTTGCTAGTGTGATAATGAAAGAGTAGAAATATAGATAAGTTTCAATATTCGTATTTTAGTGGGATTTACTCCTAAGTGTTAAAGAGTCTGTAGTTCTTAAATAATATCAGAATTTGAGATCAGATTTGACATTCGGTGTTTGTTAAAATGTTACTCAGGCAAAGTCTGGAGTTCTGACATAAAAACATGGAATATTCACTTTCTGACTTTTGCACTTCCCCAAACTGAAGATAAAATCAGAATTTTAAATAATCAATGCCAATTATTTGCCATGTGACTTAATTAAAAGATTAATCTCTCTAAAAACATGATTTCTCTTCATGAGTAACACATAAATTTCAGTTCTACTTCTTAGGAGAAATATATCTTTTCCTCTGATTTATTTGATTCCTTTTGAAGAGAGAAGCTGGGTTTCTTCAGTGTTTATCAAATCGGAAAATTTCCATAGAGGAATGATTGTCTTTAACTAGGTTTCTTGTTGGTAAGAAAAAAGTCATATTTGTGGGAATAAATATCCTCAACATCCCAGGTGTATAGGTATAAAATCATTTTCCATTTAAATTTTTGTTACCATTTGTCTTTGAGACTCCTATGAAAACAATTTAAGCAACAACAAAGTCTTGTTTTTCTTTTTTTGAGGGGCTAATACTATCTTCTACTCTGCTTTTTTACCTAGTTGTAGAATTATTTTCTGAGTCCCTTTCCAAAAGTGTGTTAGCTGCCATTTGGCAAGCAATAGTTTTTTCCTATATGATCTGTCAAATATTTTAATGTTTATTTATTTTGGGATAGACACAGAGTGTTAGTGGGGGAGGGGCAGAGAGAGAGAGAGAGAGAGAGAGAGAATCCAAAACAAGCTCCTCACTGTCAGCCTAGAACTAGAAGGGCTAGATCCTACAAATGGGAGATCATAACCTGAGCTGAAATCAAGAACTAGATGCTTACCCAACTGAGCCACCCAGGCACCCCTGATCTCTTAATATCTTTAATGCAAACATTATTTAACTTAGATATTACCTATTATTGATTCCTTTGGTGCCCCCAAATGTATTTGACTTTAAAAATCAATCTCTACTTTCATGGTATTTCTTTTTTCAATATCCTATTCCTTATGTAAATTGGATGTAAAAAAATCCTTTTATTCCTTACATAATTTTTGTTTGTTATTTTAAATACACCCGATTACATTAGTTTTTCTATCTTTAGCTGTTTTATTTGAAAGAGAGAGAGAGCGTGAGCACAAGAATGGGAGGGGGCAGAGAGCGATAGAGAAAATCCTAAGGGCTCCATACTCAGCAGTGTTTGATCCCATGACCTTGGGATCACGACCTGAGCAGGAATCAAGAGTTGGATGCTCAACCTCCTGAGCCACCTAGACACCCTGTGTTTAACTAAATTAAACCATGGATAATTTATCTTCCAAATTCTCCTAGATTGTAATCTTGAGGGTAAGAACCATAAGTATGTTTTCTTTTTTTCTTAGTACCTGATCAATTGAAGGCATTCAATCAAAACTTACAAACAAATGAATAATTAAATATGGTATTAATTTTGATGGGAAGATTAATGTAAAGATTATTAAGGCTTCGTACTTAATATAGACTGTATTCTGTGTGACAGGACGAATTCCAAAACCTTGGAGCAGATGTGTTGATGTTGTCTATACTTCCACACACTGCTTCCCATTTCAGTGAATGACAGCTTGTCTTCCAACAACCTGAATTGGAGATTTTGTCACAGGGGTGCCCTCACTATGGCAGAATCCACTTTGCTTATGTGTAACTTAGGCAGGATGTGTCTGGGAATTAATTTTCCTTGGAGGCAGCCTGAAAACAGTGATTGATAGATTTGGAGGAGTATAACCATCCTAGATCTTTTACTCCCTGCCTAGGATAAGTCAGAGATATGTATTTTACATAACTTTCAGTGTCATTAAACTAAAACAGAATATTACTACTAATAAGAGAATGTTATGATCCAATCCAACAATAAGCACATTTTCAGGTAAGAAAAAAAATAATCAAAATTTGTAATACAGCGTGACAATTAATTATATACTACATGTTTTGAAGCTATAGGAAAAAAACATTTTACCAGTTTTTGTTTTGTCAAATAACAAAAAAGTGCTTCTTTTCTTAAGTTTTAATATTTATGTGATCAAATATGCAGTATTGTTCTTTTTTAACATATTACTCTGTGGGTTATAAAATGATCACTCATGTTTTCTAAATGATGTTTTGAAATTTTTATATTTAAATCTTTAAGATTTTAAAATGGAATTTTTGGTGTTGTAGATGTATGGGTCTCTTTCTACTTCTCTTTCCCTCTTTTTCTTTCAACACAGTGTTAGTCACTTACCCTTAAAGTAGTTATTGAGGAATGCCTCTATTTCATACTAATGTGAAGTACAACCTTCAATATATACTAAATTTCTAAAAATGTAGAAGAGTTGAATTTTCTGTCTATTATATACTAGCAATAAACTGTTTTGGTTAGCGTAGTTTTATAATTTGTTCATTATCTTTTTTTTCAAGTACTTCTTCACTTTTTTAAATTTTAAAAATATTTTGCCTATGTTTTTCATTTTTTATTCTTAGTAAATAATAGAAGAAATACCCAATAGAAAGTAACTAGAATTTTGATAGATATTATATTGAATTTATAAATTTATTTGGTATTAAAATATATTGATATTCACAACTACACTAGAAATATGTGTAATTCCATCTGTTCACACATACAAATACATTTACTTCTTTCTTTCTTTCTTTCTTTCTTTTTTCTTTCTGGTTCTTATCTTTTAAGGAAAGAGTCAAGGAAAGTTCAGATATGATCTAGATTTTGAAAAAAAGAGAGTTTTACAGCAAGACATTCTAAGCAGAAGGAAAGGAAGCTGAAGCCCAGACTCAGATTTGGTTGTGAAGACTTTTGTAAGCTATTCTAGAGAACTTGGAATCAAAGTGTAGGCAGTAGGAAGTTTCTGATGTTTATAAGCAAGGAAAATAAAATGATCAAATCTGTAACTTAGAAAGATAATCTCCTAATCACATGGTTAGTTCCTCTGGCAACTAGCCCTCATCCTGAAGCTGTTTAGGGGCCCAGCAAATTACCTCATTAACATAAAGCCATATATGGTTGAAAGGGACTTACTATGAATTTAAAGAATGCTTCTCTCACCCTTATCAGGAATTAGGAACTAGGGTTGAAGACCAAACATGTATTTCTTGTAATATAGTATTACACAAGTCCTATGCTATCCCATAGTGTTTTGATGTATATCCTACTTTTTAAAATTAAAACTATATTTTAGCCCAAATAACATACATGTTTATTATACAAAGTATAGAAGTTATAGGTAAATAATTTTTTTTAAGTCATCACTATTCTGTTTGGCCACTTTAAGGGATAAGCACTGTTTACACATAGGTGCCTATTTCTTTTTTTTTTTAATTTTTTAAAATGTTTTTATTTCTAGGAGAGAGAGAGAGAGTGTGAGCAGGGGAGGGTCAGAGAGCGAGGGAGTCAGAGACTCTGAAACAGCCTCCAGGCTCTGAGCTGGCAGTCAGCACAGATCCCGACGCAGGGCTCGAACCTGTGAACCGCGAGATCATGACCTGAGCGAAAGTCGGACGCTTAACCGACTAAGCGCCCCAGGCGCCCCAGGTGCCTATTTCTTTAGGTATATGTATCCATGTGTGTATTTACAACTTTTCAAAGCCAAAATGTATGTCTGTATAGTCATACAATTCAAACCTTATCTTCTGAATCACAAAAATGTATTTTAAACTGTAATTCAATCTGAAGTAGTTTTTAATATGAGTTAAAATCCCAAATGTTTCTCTTTCTTAACAATGTTTCTTATTAATCTCCTTTATTTCTTCTATTAATCTAAGTGACTTTTACTCTCAATTAAATATTTACTCCTTCCTATCATCTTAGGAGATTTAAATATATGATAACATCATCAGAAAATGTAAGATGACTCAAAAATTTGCTATTGACAATGAAAACTTTTTTCTTAATAATTTTATCATTCTTTTTTAAGAGTTTTTTAAAAAATGGGGGCACCTGGGTGGCTTAGTCGGTTAAGCGTCCGACTTTCCGACTTTCGCTTAGGTCATGATCTCGCGGTTCGTGGGTTCGAGCCCCGCGTCGGGCTCTGTGCTGACTGCCAGCTCAGAGCCTGGAGCCTGTTTCAGTCTGTGACTCCCTCTCTCTCTGACCCTCCCCTGCTCACGTTGTCTCTCTCTCTCTCCTAGAAATAAATAAAACATTTAAAAAAAAAAGAGTTTTTTAAAAAAATGTTTTATTTGTTTCTGAGAGAAAGAGAGACAGCATGAGCAGGGGAGGGTGAGAGGGAGAGGGAGACTCGGAATCTGAAACAGCCTCCAGGCTCTGAGCTAGCTGTCAGCACAGAGCCCGACGCAGAGCTCGAACCCACAAACCGTGATATCATGACCTGAGCCAAAGTCGAATGTTTAACCAACTGAGCCACCCAGGGGCCCAATAATTTTATTATTCTTGAAATAACATATAAAGTGCCAGGATATTTTCACATAACTTTCACTCCTTGAAAAACATAAATGTCAATAATTGCATGAATTTTATTTTTTTTAATGTTTATTTATTTTTGACAAGAAAGAGAGAGAGAGTGAGAGCAGGGGAGGAGCAGAGAGAGAGGAAGACACAGAATCCAAAGCAGGCTTCAGGCTCTGAGCTGTCAGCACAGAGCCTGATGCGGGGCTCGAATTCACAGACCACGAGATCATGACCTGAGCCGAAGTCAGATGCTTAACTAACTGAGCCACTAAGGCATCCCAAGTGCATGAAGTGTCAAAGCACTGTAACCTTAGCATTAAACTTCAGTAATTAATGGGAATGCTTTGCTTCATATAATGTTTTAAAATATAGATTTAGATAAAGTAAGCAAATGGTGTTACTGTTATAGAATAAATGCAGATTTTCTCTTTATAAATTATAGTGTGGGACAAAGTTGCATCTTTAGGTATTTAAGTTCAAGCAGATAACTAATGCATAAAGTGAAACCTTTTAAAACATTTCATTCATAAGGGCAGTAAGTAACAGTGCTCCTGTTGCCTAAAACTACAGATCACACTAAAATATGAAAAATAATAATAATTATATTATTATTCAAAATCTTATAAGCTGAATTGTGTATCTTCCATCTACGTAGGAAGACAAAATATTCTTGAACAAGATGACAGTCATCCTGGAGTCACTTTGAGAGCAAAATCATATGTAAGGTAAAGGTGACTATATGAAATGAGGGGAATTTGATTGCCTTAAGCAAAAACTCAAAATCTATTAATACTCTAAACAAAAGTGCAATTTTAAAAATATGAACATTTGAGCAGGTCGGTTTGTTGAAGAAATGTTAAATATGAGACTTAACATGTTGCAATAAATATGGGATCTTAGTCCATTTTGATAACAACCATGTACTGCTGGTGTATGTTCTGGGAAGAAATGTTAATTACGGGGCAATAACGTGATCAAAGAGAGCTTTTACTATGGCTGCATTACTGTGGAGCCCTTCTGTTGGACTGCTGTTTCTCAAATTGGTAGCATATTTCAGATAAAGAAAGGAAGTCCCCCCTACTTGAAACTGCTGTGTCATTTCTCTTCCTTAACTGAAATTCCAACCAAGTTTCAGGAAATGCCCTAATGAGCCACTTCTCTTTTCTCTTTCCTCAACTAAGTGGATTCCAACCAGCCCTAAATATTCATTATTCATGATCAGATCCTTTACTTTGGTTGTCTCTTTTGGCATGGTGCTTGTGTTATGGGAAGAGGGATTATAATTTGGTGCTGTTTGTAGAGGTGATAACACTGATAGAATCCAGTCACTGCTGGTAGGTAACTAAACTGGCAGGTTAATTTTCTGTACTTTAAACAAACTGTGAAGACAAGTCTAATCAATACTTATTTTACTTTGATATGTGTGGCTTGCTTATAATTATGGTTTCGTCTCACATGATCATTAGATATCAGGATGTTAGAGCAGTTGAGCTGTGATTTGCTATAATTTGGGTAAAATATATCTGAAGCTTTATTAATGTCATTTTAATCGAGATTTAGAAATCATCACTTTTGTTCATGATAACCGAAGCAATTTCTTCTTCCAGTTTAATATTCTTGGATATTTACTAAGTTGGACTGATTTAATATTTTATTGCATCTTATATGTTATTTTATGAGTAAATGTTAATTTCTGTTTACATCTTAGCAATATACATTTTATCGGCTTTTAAAGGTAAGAAAATATGAGTTCTGTTCATAGCTGAATTAACACTAGATAGTACTTTAGTGTATGTTATTTTTCCAGGGCTAATTATTATTATTATTTTTTTTTTTTTTTTTAGTAAGGATTTGGATTAGAAAAGTTTGTGTAGGAGATGTCAAATATCCCAAAGCAATAACTTTTTACAGTAGTAGTTTTCAGTTGTAATAACTAATAGAGTTGTAGTAGAGATTTGGATTATCCATACATCTCTTTACATACACATACATATATGTACACATCTATTTTTTATGTATTTATGTCTGTGAATTATAATCCCATACTGCCTTAAAATGTTTCTTTGGGAATAGACATTTTGAGAAAAAAAAAACCTGAATTAATCTTTAATGCCTTTTGGATAACTTATTAGTAACTTATTTACTAGAAACTTTATTTAACATTGATACCAAAATAACTCTCACAATTCTTCCCTATTGAGAATGTGTCAGCAAAGCAAAGTGAAACAGAATGTGGGGTTTATTATCAAGAATATTCAGACCGTTTTTGCTTTACTACTATTTTAGATGAATCTGAGCATAGCTTTATACTTTCGAGTAGCTTTTGAATGAATGGTAAATCTTTTACCTTTTTTTTTTTTGTGGAAACTACCTTCAATAGGACAACTTTGTGATCTCCACCTTGAGAATAAAAAGTCTTTTTTAGCTATGAAACAAGTAGAATATATATAATATCCATGTTGTTTATACCTTTGGTGTTGGTTATTATTGTTATTGAAATATTTTTCAATTATATTACAAAACAGTAGAACAGTTAAGTGCATGAGTATATTTTATTGAACTGAAACTTGGAGCTGATGTCAAAAATGAAACAAGCTGGAAAATGTTTCTTAAGCGTCAGCTTAATTCTAATGACTATGGCAAAAGATTTGTTATAAGTTCTAAATAACCAAAATAATTATGAGACATTTAAATACGGTGCAAATATATAGCATAAGTGAAATTTTCAGAAACTGTAGTAATTGACACTGTGGAAGCAGGGAGCAATTTTGAAAACAGTGGTTTGAATAGTCAAAAAGGAGAAATAAGGAATGGAGAAACAGAAAGAAATATCCTTACACAATAGTTTCGAATAAACTAATGAAACATGATTCAAAGGGGATAATCATGGATATTGATAAAACAATAATCATATTATACATGTGGAAACGCAATCATTCAACTCTTTGTAAATCAATGTATAAATACAATTATCCAAAGTTTATTAGACATGCCACATTCTTCAAGGAGGTAAGTTTAATTAACTTTTTTAGTAAAAAAAATATTGAATTAAACAGTGAAATGATAGTAGATCTTGAGAGGTGATGTTTGCAAATAGCAGAGTGCAAATTTTATACTGTTTGGCAAACAAAATAAAACAAATGTAGAGTGCAAAATATAGTTTCTGCTCAGATTTTACCGAGTTTATTAAGTATCAGGAAGAATCTGTGAGGCCTAGATCTGAGGATGTATGAGGAAAGCACTAAGAACCACCAGTGTCTTCAAAAACATAAGCCATGAGGGGAGAGCTTAACAACAGTCTTATAGAAAAAATGAGAAGCAAGAAACTAATGTATAAAAATATTCCTTATTTTGTTGTGAACTACCACCCAGTTAAGGAGTCTGTGAGTTGGGGGTGCAGATATTTGGAGACATATAAAGATTTGGCAGACACCATTTTGCCTGTGAGAGCTTAGTGAATAGATGATTATGTGATTCCATTAAATTGTATTTATTGGAGCATGGGAAGTCTAGCTGCTTACTCATCAGCAAAAAAAAGAAAAAAAGAAAGAAGAATGGTATGAGAATGTTTTACAGGTGGTTTATGTTAAACATCAGAAAAAAAAAAGAGGGGATCTGTATTATTAAAAAGTGAAATAGTAAGATAGGTTGTAGAATTCCCTCAGGTGACCAGTTTAAAGAGTAGATTGGTCAAGGAGAGAAAGCCCTTGCTATGGATTTTGTAATTGCTCTCAAGATATAATAATAGGAGGTTGGGCCTAATGATCTTAAAGATCCATTAGGTTGCTGTCACTCCTTTTATCTCTTCAGCTTTGAAAGAGTAGGTAAGAAGTTTAAAAAAAAATAAAAAGAAAAGGCACTTTGGAAAGGAAATGAGGAAGTAGAGATTGAGTTTTAATAAGGATTCCCATGCTCCTTTATGTTCATTCCTAGGAGTTACCATGGAAGAGTATTTGCAAATCATCTCTTGCCTTTCCTGAAACACTCCTCCACCTGCATACGAAAACAGATTGTGATGCACTTCCTGGGCTTTACTTCTGGGTCAGAGAATCCTTCTATCCCTCCCTTTCTTTCTATATTTCTTATTTTGTGAGCATGTTTCCAAGACAGCAGTTCATGTGCACAGTAACAATTAAGTTCTAAAAGATACTTAGCTTCCTTAGATGTATACCCATACAAATAAGAATTTGAGCCAGGACTCTCAATCTGTTCAGTCAGATATTTCACTGTGTCCTTTTATCTCCTCTTTTCCAAAAACTCATTCTGTCCAACATCTTTCCCCACTCCCTCCAAAATCTAGACCAGTACCTACTACTTTGAAAATCTGTCTATAGACAGGTAATGATCTCAGCTAGTGTCTGCAAGGAATATCTCAGCAGCGAAGATGTTTATAATGTCTGCTCCCTTTGATCCTGTGCAGACTTAAAAGGATTTGAACCTACTGAACAATCTGAGGTCTGCAATAGAAATTTTGTCAGCAGCATTTTTACCATCAAACTTTAAGTTCTGGTCAACTTTTAGGCTTCCCCTTAATTAATCTGAGGCCAAAAGGCCTCAGATTAATTGATCTTTTGGTCATACTCTCAAAAGTTTTTCTGTTTCCATTTAGACAATCACTTTTTCTCTTCTGTAGCTTATGATTGTCTTTCACATGTGCAAGGCTCTTTTCACATGATGGATGATTTGCTCTTTCCATCAGAATTATACCTACCATTAAAGATTATTCCCCTAAGTATATTCAACATTGTTTACATTCTCTGTGCTTCCAAATTATAGAATATTATTTTTTTGCAAACAACCGTTTTTTTTTTCTTATTGACCTTTTGAACATTTATTATGGACATATAGGGATATAGTGTTTAGAAAACTCTGAACATATCCCCTGTTAGGGCAGGAACAAACCAGAGGTGAGTCTGCCCAGTGAGGTGACTGATGACACTTTCTGGAGAAGGTAGAGAATGTGTAATTTGGTCTTGAGCAATGACTGATATCTATGTAAGCTGGTTAAGTTGAAGGTATGTAAGTAGAGTATACCAGGTGAACAGTAGGTTTTAAAGATGCTAAGATGCCTAAGATAGCATACCTGCCAATGAGCAGTTAGTTGAGGCATTTCAACAATTAAACACACAGACAAGTTATAAAAGTATATATCGATTCCCTATGAGTCTGGGGGTTTAGGAAGGGTTCAAAGAACCCTTGAAAAATAATTAGCTATTCTTTAGGCAGGCAAAGGATAGGAGAAAGGCATCAGACCAAAGACTAGCATGTGCAGAGTTGTGAAAAGCATGGCACATTCAGGGGTCTTTGATTAGAGCTTGCGATCATTGTGGGGAATAACATAAAGTAGGGCTGGAGAGTTAAGATGGGGGCAGACCATAACTATGCTTTTAAGGTTTTAGGATTTTAACAAGAGGAGTAGCTTGATCTAATTGTGTTTTAGCTGGATATCTCTGGCCATTTGGAACACAGTTTGGGGGGATGAAAGACTAGAGCCATTAGTTTTAGATTTTGTTTATAGAGCGCTCCTGTATCTGCTTTAAGAGAACAAGGACAAGTGTGTGCCTCTGGGTAATACTTTGCAAAGTGGTTGTACTTCAGGCAAGAACAGAAGGCAAGTGCTTTGCTAAAAATATGATAGAACCTACTTCATAAGAAAATCAAAGGTGGTGGACGGTGTCATTTTCCACTGTAGAAATAACCACTGAAAATGAATATGGGTTAGCTCCCAAACTAGTGGGCCAAGCAAATATTTGCAAGTGATTCAGTGATTTCATTGTGGTTGCTTGGTTTAGTGCTAAGAGAACACAGTGAAATGGGAAGTCAGAAGTTTAGCATTTTTAGCCTGCTACTAACTTGCCATGTGACTTTGAATAAGTCCGTGTATGTGTGTGTGTGTGTGTGTGTGTGTGTGTGTGTGTGTGTGTGTGTTTGCTAAGTTTAATTAATATCTGGTGTGGAGAGTAAAAGGCAAGGGCTGGAACTGAGTGTGAAGGATGGGGGGTCTGGTGATAAAGTTTAAGTCTCCTGTGCCTGAAAAGTAGTTCTGAATTTACATCTGGGATATCAAATTTAGATTGGATGTGGGAACTCTAAGATTGGAAATCTAGGTCAGAGCCCAAAGGGAGGACCTCTGTCCTTCTCCCTATGAGATCCTTGATCTCACATTTTTTGACAGATTTTCAGAGCATGAAATGGGCTACTATCTCATATATCTGGCCTTTCCCTGCCCCCTCCATATTCTCTCCTAAATACAGCCTCAGAAAATTCTGCCTTAGGACAGAGCTCTCAGAGCAAAATGACAGTAGAGAACAAAGCAACTCTTTGCATAATTCAGGAGGTGACTTTTAATTTGCCTTTCTTCATAGGTCATGTCTATGAAGATGTACTGCCAATTCATTCACATTTCTCTTTGTTTCAAAGTGAAATACTGGTTGCACTAAGTAGTATCTAAATTCATCTATATTCAGTCTTACTGAGCATATCCAATGAAATACATGACAAAACTTTTGACCAGTTGCTTAAAATGTATTTGTCTAAATAAAAAACAAATGAACAGTAACAAAATAGCAAGCAAAGATATTCCGGAATATGCTGGAAGGAAAGAATTTATAAAATAAATGCTTAAGCTAAACTCATACTCTACTTGGGGATAAAAAGGAGAGAGTGACTGTTAACTACCCCTGCTTGAGTAGCAGTCATCTTGGAAGAGTTTAAATGAATATCAAATGCAGCATGAAGTCTTCTCTTCTCCAGTTGATAATAGCTAACACTGATAGGCCTCTCATCAGGTGCTAAAGGCTTTGCATGTATCACTTCATTAGAACCTGACAATACCCTTGAGGCTCTTATTTCCATTGTTCAGTAGACAAAAGTGAGATTTTTGAAAGATAGGTAAATTTCCCAAGGTGATCAGTGAGCAAGTGATGGGGCAGGGAGTTGGTTCTAGGTCTGAATGGTGCTTAAAACTTGGTAAATTATACAATCTTTTTTTTTTTTTTTGGCCATTTTCAAATTTAAACTTTATCTTTGTTGTTCTATTTCATTCATTTTGAACAAGATCCCATCTTTATTGCAGAGAAGGTAACATTTCGAGGGAGAAAGGTTGGGGGAAATCAGAAACCACGGCTATGCTAAAAATGGTTTCCAGGCTTACAAATGGATAACGAGGTCTTTGACTGTATTAGATTTGCAAAAATAGCAGTTGCAGAGGTAACAAGGGACCAGAATAGATGGCTCTATTTCATAAAAGAAAGGGGCAAAGTGAAAAGACTCATTAATGTTGAAGCAGTAGATGGATAACCAGTGACAAATATCAAGTAGATTTCCTTCAGTTTGGTCAGAGAAAGGTCATTGATTATTTTTGGTTAAACTGGTTCACAGAGGCCAGGTCTCCACTAAAAAAGGGAATTAATTGCCTCCATTTCCCACTAATTGCCTCAACATTTCCCTTTGCTTTGTCATTGGAGATTTGGTCAGAGAGGCAAAAAGTCAAAAGTCAGAGTGTGATAGAATCTACATAAAAAGGGAATCTGAGGAGACCAAATTATGGCATTTGGTGTAATAATTATAATGATATTTAGCATTTTTCCCTGGGAGTGCTGTGGATTTTTAGAGACCTTTTCAATCTTTAATCAGACCGTAGGGCACATTTAAGAGAGTTCACTGTTTTTATTTCCATCTAGAGGATAAGGCATCACAGAGAGATGAACTGACCTCGGGCAAGTCTCCTGAGATGTTAATCCTGTATGTTGGATTGCACCCTCCAATGCTGAGTTTTAGCTAGAAGCCTGGGCTCTTCCCAGAAGTATCATTCATTCATGGTCCTTCAGAGTCCTTAGGCTTTCTATTTTTTTTTTTTTTTTGTACATTCTCACCTGAGATTACTACCTTTATCAATGACAGAAAAAATCACCCAAAGAAACCAGCATGAAATGGTCTTGATGTCACAACAGCTGTTTAGTTTTCAGCCAACTGGGGCCATCTTCAATTAACAAGACATTCTACTTTTGTATTTGAGATCCTGTCTAGTTCTAAGTCCTTTAGAATATGTGAATTTTGTGTTCCAGACATTTTTTTTTTTATTGTTTCGAAACCCAAAATGGCAATATAGAAAGTGGAAAGAACATGGGCTCTGGATATGATAGGTCAGTGTTTACTGGTAATACCTTCAGAGGCCCAAGAGACAAATGTTTCTCTTTAGGAAGTCCCAAATCTTCAATATCAACTACTCTTCTTTGCTGGAAGAATTATTCTTTTTAAAGAATTATCCTAATGAAATATTCTTTATTAGATATTTATTACATTATAGGCTCTTAGAAATGTGGCATATTAGAATGAGCATAAGTTTTAAAGATAGGTTTTAAAACCAGCTGTCATAACCAGTTGTTTGATCCCAGACAGGTCCTGTAATTTGACTGAGACTCAATTTCATGTGTAAACCTAATATACCTCATTGGGTTTCAAGGTTATTAAACGAGAAAGTGATTAAGCTGGCATTAAGCATAGAATGAGGACCTAGAAACATTAGCCATATGCTTTTAGAAATTATAAAGATATTAAATGATAAAACTATTAATTGGGACAAGACTCAAAACAAACATAAGAGGCAACTATAAAAGAAATCTAGTACTCTATAGAAATAGTTTATTTGAACAAGATGCTCTCGCAGTTATGGTGAGCTTGAGCTGCACCATCTTCCTCTGGTCCCATGCTTCTCCCCGGCAAGTCTTCCTCACTTCATCCTATTGAAAATACTTTGCTCCCATTGTTATTTGGTAATCAGAACAATTCTGGGAATTGAGTAGTGTTTTTGTGCCCATTGTGTACTAACTGGCCCCAAGTGCACACAGCTTGTCAGTGAAGAGCCCAGGTTTGAAGCCAGATGGGCTGATTTCAAAATGTTTAATCCCAACTGCTGCTCTAACAGTGCTTTTGAAATATCTGACTGCATATTTAAAATTGTCATTTGTGGGGCGCCTGGGTGGCTTAGTTGGTTAAGCGTCCGACTTTCGCTTAGGTCATGATCTCGTGGTTCGTGGGTTCGAGCCCTGCGTCGGGCTCTGTGCTGACTGCCAGCTGAGCCTGGAGCCTGTTTCAGTCTGTGACTCCCTCTCTCTCTGACCCTCCCCTGCTCACACTGTCTCTCTCTCTCTCCTGGAAATAAAGAAAACATGAAAAAAATAAATAAATAAATAAATAAATAAAATTGTCATTTGTGCAAGCTGAGAAATTAAATTGACTTCACCCCCATTTTTAATTAATTAAGGGGATTCTTATTATTTTTAATATTTATTTATTTTCAGAGAGAGTGAGAGAGAGAGAGCAAGCAGAGGAGGGTCAGAGAGTGAGGGAAAGAGTGAGTCCCAAGCAGGCTCCTCACTGGCAGGGCAGAACTCAATATGGGGCTCAATCTTATGAACCATGAGATCATGACCTGAGCTGAAATCAAGAGTTGGAGGCATAACCGACCTAGCCACTCAGGTGCCACTAATTAAGAGGATTCTTAAAGCTTATCCTTCTGACAACAATGGCTGTTCACACTAAAATGGGAAGCCCTTGTCAACAGTGACATCTACTTCACTAACCTTACACTGGGTTCTTTCTAAGGGTTTTAATTTAATCTCAAAAAGTGTAACTAGCCTAATCCCTTGTCAGGACATGTCTCAGTCCTCTAACCAAAAAATATTAGGAGCTGGGAATATTGGTCCTTCTTGCTTGCATGGGGCTTTTCTCTTGTCTGTCTCTCCTGTCCCTTCCACAGCTCTCAGGCAGGCCCAAGAACCTTTGCTCCTGGTGCTGAAGCTGAGGACCAACTCTTAAGAGAGCCCTAATTGTCAAACTAGTTAGTCACATTTTTTTGCTTGTTTCGCTTAAACAGTGTAACTTAATAAAACTCCTTTAAAATATATAAACAAGGCATACCTACTACCACAGGAAGAGCTAAGACTGTGTACACATGGGAAAGCTGGTTTGACTGTTTTGATTAACGTGACTGCTCAAGTCAGTCAAAAAGTAATCACCAGTTAAGCAAACCATCTTGACAGATTTTTGGCCCACTGTGACTGCTTATTTGACTGGCTTGTCTGTCAGGTTGAAGTGGTCAGATTGACTGGAGACAGTCTAACTGGGAAATTTAACTTTGGAGAACGTGGGTGTCTTTATACCAGAATCTACTTTAAATAACTTTATTTGAAATCTGTGCCTATTTTCCTGGGACCAGTGAGAGAAGTTTGAAAGTGACACTGCAGCATTTGACTTTCTAGAGTGAAATGTCTTGTCGCTTGCTAGAGCTGGCAATATATTTATAGGCTACAAAACAATCACATTTTTCCCTATGCACATATAGAGTTCAATAAGATTGAAATTCTACCCTTACTTTGCCAAGTCTTAATAAGGCATCACACTCTCTTACTCTTCTGAAGGGTTGATGATAGATATGTGACAGCAAATGACTTCTCAGATATCAGGACACAATTCAGTCATTAGTGACTTGTGGTAAGGCCACATTGACCTTGCCACTGATAGTAGTTGTTATAAGAAGAAGAATTATAAGAGAAAGAAAAAAATCAAAATAAAATACCAAACAAAGCCCTTGATGAGAGGCAAGAGAGTCTAGTGACATTGCTATTTGGGCTGCTTTTTGAAAGCAAGCCACTTTATATATCAATGCTTCTGTTACTTTTGGAAATACACTTTGAAATGAGGTCCCAGGTTTGGGCAAAACAGTACCATAAGGATGGAAAGAATAATTTATTCTCACATGATAATGTTGGATTTAAGGGGAGAACATGTTGAGGTTATTGTCTGCTGTAAGCATATTTTTACGTGATCTGGTTTATGTTGGTCGAGTATACTAATGTGTTTACATTGAGAATTTGAAATATACTGTTTTGAAAGACTTATTCACATGCTGCTCTTTAACCCTCCTAAAATTCTAGCTTTTCCCATGGAAATGGATCTGCTTAATAAATGTTCAGAACTTTGATGCCACCTTCTGTACTTTTATTAAATATATTCAATTATAAGATTAGATAGAAATTAGGACTACAAAGTTAGTAATGACATTAAAGTTACGACACTTTTCTTAAAATAGCTTAATAGTCATATTTTCCCTTGTGTTAGGGTCACCTGATGTATCATTCTGTTTTTTTAAGTTTTGTGATTAATAGAGGGAAAGGAAGCTTACTTTAGTTTTGCTTTCAAAGTTAATACTTTCTAGTCATTTTATGATTCAGTGTTTTTAGCAATAAAGCTTTGATCTGAGTAAAAGAGAGAACTAAATCAAATCTCATAGTTGAAAGAATGCTATAGAGAGGCCATTGGAATATACACTTAAATTTGGTATTTTCTCTACATTATAGAATCATTATTAATAGTGTTTCAATGATCAGCTTGATGCTTCAGCTTTTTACACATTTAGGATGATTTCCTTAGGCTATGTAAATGTATTGCCCAAATTTACCTCCTTGGTAGCAACCATGCAGGTACCTGTTGTGTTATTCCCTCCTCAGCACTAGGTGTTAAGAATTAAGACATATTTGTTAATTTGAAAGGCAAAATGCTTTGCATTAATAATTACTTCTGATGAGGAATGGGGACTCAGTAGTGACACAGTGAGGATTTGAGCTTTTCTTTTGCTTCAAAGCTCCTAAACCTATGCTCTATCTTTAGTTTGTCCTATGGAGAGAATTAGGCTGTTCACCTCAGTGGCTTGCTGTGAGTATTACCTGAGACAAGGTAAACCAAGCTCTGTGCCTGACACAAAGCAATACTCTGTTTATCAGAATTTATACCATTATTATGATAATTATTAGTATAATTTTTAACTTTGAAGAGAGTATAATATAAGCAGATGTGGATTAATTTTTTAACTGTGCTGCTTCTATAACTTGGTTAACTTCTCTGAGTATTACTTCATCAGTAAAATGCATAAAATAAGAGATTAGGATCATAAGGGACCGAATATGAAATCATAAAAGGGATTAATAGGTAAGAAAGTGCTCTGTTGATAGTAAAATTCTGTATCAAATGTAGTATACTGTGTCCTATTCATTCTATTTCTTATTGTCTTTGGATTCCATGGCAGTTGCCTGCTTACCCTATAATCTTGTGGCTGCATATTTAAAAATTCAGTTTCAATGACAAGAAAAACTCCTATAAACAGTGACAATAAGTTATTAAATTACAGTGAGTTATTAAATGGTGGAAACACTTAGAAACCAAATTATCTATGCAATGTATCACTGTACTTTGTTTAGTCTCATGGAAACATCATATTTAAAGTGAACACATTTTGTCATTGTAAGGTTTCCTACAGGCAGTAAGAACAAGGTACTCCTTGTTCAGGGAATTTCAGGGGATGATACAGTGTCCTAAATGGGGCCTCCGCCTTCCCGCTTTCTTGCTTTCTTGCTCTTTATACTTTCTCTTGGTCTTACTGAGTCTTTTAATCCATTGACTACTCTATCTTCTCACCTTTGGGCCTTTGTTCCCTTCCTGATGCAGCCTTTACTCTACCTATTTCAGTCAACTCACAGTTGAGAGTCCCTTCTTGCCCCATCATTCTGTTATCCCTGACCATTCTTGACCAGCAAAGCATCTCAGCTGCACCTTAATCCTAAATTTAATCACCTTCAGAATCCGTTTGTATTGTAGGGTTACATATCCACAGATTCTAGGGATTAGGATGTGGACATCTTTGGTGAGGGAAACATTGTTTTATTTGCCATGGAATAATTGAAAATAATTGGCAAAAGCTTAAAAAGACTAAAATATTTTCTAGTTTTGTATTTTTTCCTTCTTAAATTTCAATGAAAATGTTTTATTTTAGTTGGTTTATCTGCTCAAATTACAACAGAAGGAGAATCGTAGATTTTCATCTCTGAAATTACAGTAAATATTTTCCACATATTCCAAAGCTTCAATGCTAACTAGCATTCTGAGTTTTTCATTATTTCTCAAAAGTAATTGACACACACAAAAAGATCTTACAAAGAAGTTTTCCATTATTTCCATTCTTGCCAAATTATTATATGCATTCATTTTTTAAACTTATCCCTCCGAGTAGGAAGTTTAATATTAAAAAGAACACTCATGATTTTTATTCGGAATAAACCAAGCTGAAAATAACATTTTCTGCCTTCCTCACTTCCTCCCTCCCCATCTACCTGTTCTATCTCATGAAAAGGAGTTAGAAGTTTTCAGGAAAGAAACATTTAAGTAACAGTAGAGGTGATATAAGGAAACTAAATCTCCTCGGAAAAAGGACTAAGACTCTTCAGAATAGTGTACATTTAATACACAGATCTAGAGACCAAAGTGGAACAAAGAATCTTTTAAAAAACAAAAAGGAAACACTCATCTAAAGTGTTCTATCTGGTGATAGAAATCAAATGTAGAATTGCTCCATACTATACAGAGAAAGCAGATCTTGCACCATGTGATGATTACAAGACAGACAAAGCAAAACACAAAAACAAAACATGAGGGAACCAAGTCAAAGTTAACTAATCATGGGGAAGCGGCTCCAAAGATGTTTCCACCAGAGTAGAATCAGCTGATTGATACTTGTATACAGATATAGGACATTTTTTTTTCTGATAGTAGAGGCTAAAGTTAATTTTTATTATCCTAATGAGCTGATAATAAATACCTTGTAGTTGAAAGAATACCCTACTTGGAATCAGAAGACAAGAAGCGGAGTTCACTTTTTTTTTTTTTTTTTTTTTTTTTTTTTTTTTTTTTTTGTGCTTGTTTTATTACCTGTTTGAGCTTTTGTTTCTTTTTTTTTCTTATGAGGATAATCGTCCCTACTTCGTCCTTTGGATTTTATGATTATACATGTTACAGCGACTACTGTTACTAGGCATTCTGGGGTTTTCAATTAGTCCATGAGGTTCTAGGATCAGTCTTTTCAATGAATTCATGTTTCATGGTTATGNAGCTGATAATAAATACCTTGTAGTTGAAAGAATACCCTACTTGGAATCAGTCAGAAGGAAGGGGAGTTCTCTTTTTTTTTTTTTTTTTTTTTTTTTTGCCTGTGTTATGTGAGCAAGTCTGATAACCTGTTTGAGCTTTAGTTTCTTCATCTATGGAATGAGGATAAAAGTCCCTACTTCAGCCATTGGAATGTTTGATTCTACATGTGACAGCGACTACTGTTACTAGGCATTCTGGGGTTTTCAATTAGTCCATGAGGTTCTAGGATCAGTCTTTTCAATGAATTCATGTTTCATGGTTATGCACTTTCTGTATGTAACCCATCAAATTTTAAGATGGAACTGTGTTTCTTTGATTGTAAAGAAACAGTGTTCTTCTATGACAAGGAGAAGGTGAATCTACAACTATGTAGCTGAAGGCCTTTCATACATGAAGGCATGATTACTTGAGGAATTTGATTAATGTAGATAAAGTAATAATAGATACAGACACATTTAAAGCACAGAGAGCCAGAGTTTACTGTTAAGTAAAACAAAGACTATGCAAATTTTACCCTTTTTTTCTAGAAATATGAGTAATAACTTTAAAAACTGAGTGATAGAAATGTACATTTGAAACAAAGCCATTTTCTGCAGTTTGTCAATCAAAATGAATAATTTCATAGTCTCATTTTCAATTAGATTATTTTAATATTTAACTACCTAAAATGCCCCAATCATATTCTTTAGAAAATGGTTACACTGGAATACTGCAGTTCTAATGATGACATTTTATTATGATAAAAATGACTTCATTAATTGATGATCATATATCAACTCATAAAGTAGATAAAGGATATAAAAAGTTTTCAAGCCCAAAATAGTAAAAAACCACTTGAATTGTTTAGAATTTTTTTTCAGGAATAAACCTTTATGATCCTTTTAATCTCACAAAATGCACAAATTTCTTTATTATAAGTTCAACTACCTTAAGTGGTCTGTGACTTTCTTTTTCAAGGTCTGCATAAGTTGATGATATATTGATATTATCCCAAATCTAAACATTAAGATATGTTAAAAATGGAAAATATAATGTATTTGCAACAGAATGATGCAAGCAATGGCAAGTATTAATAGGGAGGCCTGGATTTTGGTCCCAGGTATTCTTATTTACAGTTTTGGATCTATTTTAGAACATGTAAAATTAAAAATAAATGCATTGATGACTTTCCAAGGTATTTGAAATAAGACCTTTTAAAGAAGTCAGTCTTGTTGCTCCTTTATTCTCTAAATCCTTGAACATTTACAACTTCGTAATGAAAATGATTTAAGGTCACTATACAGAGGATGAAAAAAAGTACATTTAACCATTACATTAGAGCTTTGTTTTAAGTTGAAAGTAACTGTGAAGTGTAAAATATCATCTAAGCCCAATTGTTGATTTCTGAAGCAAAATGTCTTTTGCTTTCTAAAAGTTCTCTTAATAAATATTAATGTTTAAACTTTAATGCAGTCATATAAACCTTTAAAAAATATTTAAGACATTTTACTGAATCTAGCTTAAATAACTAACTTGTAGATTTCTACATTTGCGGGAGACAATTTAATTGTATGAAAAACTTGTGAAAGATTCTGAGAGTAGTATTAACTCATTTAAACACAGCTATAATCACTACATATAAACAAGTCTAATAATATCAAAATATAATGTTATACCTGAACAATTCCTTCTTATTAAAGGAAAAACACATCATTCGTTCATTCAGTTGGTCTGTTGAATCAGAAAGGACATTTCTTCATCTCATTTCTTCCCCAAGAGATAATATATGCTCAATTTGAATTTGATTATTGTTACATTATAATTTCTGAAAATAAAATAGAGTTAAATATTGTGCTGAAGTTTTAAAAAATAATAATGCAGGTCTATTTGAGTTTTAAATTTATGATGTTGTAAGATTAAGTAATTTATACAAAGCGTATAGCATAGTCTTTTCTACAAATTGTTCACTCAATAAACAAAAAGAGTACAAAATCTATTATCCAAAAAGCTAGGGGAAGGTGTGTTTTAGAATTCTTAGTACTTCAGACATTGAAAGGTAATGTGGTACATTACTATTGATGTTTTGACAACCCCAGAGAAGCCCAAGACTGTGTCCTATACTCAATCACATTAATATATCTGCAGAAATTCCTATGAATATCTACTGTAAGCGGGATAAGGAAAGATTATAAATAGCCTTACTTTATTTCAGATCTGATTTTGTCACCAAGTAGGTTTGCACCAAACTTAAAAACAAAACAAACAAACAGAAAAATGCATTCTGGTTTTCACAGCTTATTGGATTTTAGAATTGCTGTTTAAGGTTGAGAACTGATAATGAGAGTTGTGATGCAATTGGATTAGGAAAATAAGTCTGTATCTGTATCAAAGTGTTGAATGCATGACTTTGGAAATACAACAAACTAATAATTATTTAACTAAGAAGGATTTACTCCCATGTAACACATACAAGCTTCAAGTGAACATTTTGCAAAATGTGTGAAAGAAATTAATAGGACCTAGGGGTCCTACAAAATCAATGCTCCATGTGTAATAAGAACTTGGGAGGCCACCATGTTTAGATCTAGGCCCTCTTCTAATTCTGTACATCCTCTGTAAATCATCTCATCAGTTACCATGTAAATATAAATGTCAAGTTAGTTTTATCCATGGTCCATACTTGACTTCCAAGTTCCAGATCCATATATCTAGCTGCCTACTTCACATACCCTCTTGGACATCTTCACAACTTCATAAACTCAGTGTCTTCAAAACCGAACCTAGGATTCTCTGCCCCTCCCAAAACTCCAGTCTTCTCTGAGAAGGGCATCACTATCCATTCAGTTACTTAAGCTAGAAACTCAGAGGTCATTTCTTAATCCATTTCTGAACATCTCTTAAATCCAACTGCTTGTCTCCATGTGGCTACCTCACCCTTATCACCTTAGTTCAAACCACCCTTTTATTCTTTCCTGGACTCTCCTTTTATCCCCTAGAATTCAACTGACTGAACTACTACTGTCCCCTTTCCTGTGATAAAGAAAATAAGACACCTTTATATACCTGCAGGATTGCATGGGCTGGACCTCCTGGCCTCGTCCATCCCACACCACACCGTTGGCTCTCTACTCTAGTCCTTTCATTCCTCCCAAGCGTTTTTCTCATCTTGCTTCCACCCATCCAGGTCTTTGCACATGCTGTTCCATCTCCCTGGAATTCTTTCTCTGCACTCTTACTCTCGTTACTTCCTTGTCATCTTCCAGATCCAATCTTATCATCCCTTCCTCTAAATCATCCCTAACTTCTGTCTAGATAATTTCTGTCCACATCCTCATAGTCTTGGGTTTTTCTCCTTCCTAATTCAGAGCTTGAGAATTTACAGTCATTTGTGTGATAGTTTGACTAAATTCTGTCTCTTTCGCCTGGCCAAAAGCTACATGAGGAGAGAGACCATGTTTCACTTTGCTCACCACTGTTACCCACCTAAGTGGCTCATGTAGACAGGCACACACAGGCATTTGAATAACTTGCTTCCCTTTTGTCTAGGTCATTCTTCTTGGTTTTGTGATACCTTTTACTTTTACAGAGTTTATCACATTGTGTTACAATTATGTGTTTCGTTATCTATCTCTCCTAATAGACTGTGAACTCTTTGAAAACTGTGTTGTCTGTTTTGTTCATAATTATATCCCCAGAACTTATTATAGTTGTATAAAATCTGAAATGTAGTAGGCACTCAAAAATATTTGTAGAATCAATAAATGCTAAATCTGTGAGTGTAGCTGTTCAAATATATTTTGAAGTATTATGGCTCAAGTTATCTCCATGTTTCATAATGCATTATTCTGGCCATTGGTGATGTTGCCAGTTGACCTGAGTGTCTGCAGAGCTTTTGTGTTGTTCCAAAGCCAACATGAGGTTGTCAGTCTCTGTGATTCTTAATTGATGTTTATGGCTCAAAAACTCCAAATACACAGGCTATTAAAAACAGATCAGCATAAGTAGACCACAATTATTGCTGCTATTTGTTCCAATTCTTTTAAAGATATAATATGGTAATTTCCTGAGATGCTAGCATCAACAAAACAAATGAGTGCAAGTATAGATGAAGAAAGATTGACCTGTAAGGGAAGCTTAGACTTTATAGTGTAAATATGAATGCACATGGAGTATAAACATTTTTAATGATAGAACACTAATGAATCAAACAAACTCTGCTTAATAATATTCATGCCTTTTTAAAGTCTTCTAAGTGTGGATCTCTCCTCAAAGACATACCATTGGAATTATCCAAATTCAGATGATTGGGACTGAAGAAATATGTTACAACCATATTTTATGTTATTATCCATTAAATAGCTTTGGATTATATAATACTCAGCTGAAATATGCTGACAGTTATTCAGAAACCTAAGTAAAACTTTTGATGAACCGGGCTCTACTTAGTTCAATAGTTATATCTCAATCAGACAAGCTCGACTGTATAATTTTAGGTTTAGTCAAGATGAGATTTATGGGTATATCATATCCAAAGACTGCTACAAAGAAAGTAAGATCTGAAGAAATGAGTTATTAATCTTTACTGTATAACATTAACAAATGTCATGTGGCATTTATGAGTAGGTACCTAGAGGTAGTAGATTCATAAGCCCCCCAAAATAGATTTCTTCCTATATACCTCTGATGCTAGGAACATAATGAATAGTTACCTATTACTCACTTGTGAAGTCCAAGCTTTTGCTTCATTTATTAAATTCAAGCTTAGTTCAAAATTAACAAAATTAAATAAGGACTGTCATGTTGTAGTGAATGGGATTATCTGTGCTGCTTTTTCATAAGAGTGTAGGAGTGTCTACATGCATGCAAATGCATGTTTTTGGTGACAGTGGATATGTTTTTATTTACTGTCATGAAGTACTATACTATAAATCTATTTCTTGCTGAATAGATTTCTGTTTCTGTTCTTATAGATAATCTAAACATGCTTATTAGGTTGGTACCCATGTTTGCTTGATTGATTTGTTTGGCTAGTCAAATTAATGGTGATAAAAAGTCGTATTATTGAGATAATTGCTCGTGTGATGTTTGCAATCACTTTTTAGTTTTGAGTTTCTAAAGGCTAGTACCCAGAAGGTGTTTAATCTCCTCCCAGGTCCTGTGCCCTCAGTTTAGATAAGTGGTCTCCAGGTGGATAGTGACATGTGGGTCATAGACCTGCTTTCTAGAGAGGAATGACTTTCCCTTGGGACTGGCTTTAACAAAGAGCAAACTCTCATTAAATGTTAAACTCTCAGTAAATGTTGAGAGAATTAGCTGAGGGCTTTTATTATTATCTTATGGTTTCTCTACAAAAAGATAACATTTTAAAAGGAGCTTATAAATGTGCACAGATCATGTTTATAAGTATTTATACCATTACGGCAGTATTAAGGGGATGAGATATAAGCATGTATAGATGGAGAATCACAGGGTTGGTGGAGTCCTTCAAAGATTTTTTGGTGCAACTACCTACTTCTAAAATTTCTTTGTACAATATACTCTGTCTGTTGTTATCCACTGATGGGATATGAAACCCATACAAGAACTAGGTCAAAAGACTATAGTGTAGAACACTGAAAAGTAAATTGGAGCAATGAACTCATGTATCTAGGAGCATAATTTGAAAACCACTGTATGAAAGTAAGAATGACTCCACATGGGAGCATAGAGAGTGCTTCCAGCCAGCACTGCATGGCCACCCCACATTACTCCACAGTCTTCCACCTACCAGGAAATCTTCTACCCAAATGCAAATAAGGTCACTTAATAACATTTT
Organism: Hyaena hyaena; assembly: GCF_003009895.1. NCBI lineage: Eukaryota > Metazoa > Chordata > Mammalia > Carnivora > Hyaenidae > Hyaena > Hyaena hyaena. The sequence continues at coordinate 96,773 of NW_024081973.1, read as the reverse complement.
GCTAATATTATTTAATTTCTAATAAAATTTTTGCTAATTTGTAAATTTGAACCCTCACAAGCTTAATCTGAATTCTGAGACTGAAAACAATTTTTTATTAGATTATCAGTTACCCTAAATCATCTTCTCTTGTTTCACCTGCTGTTGTCAGAAAATGTTAGCTGACTTTTTTTTTATGACTTGGGCTGCTTTCTCATGGACCTCCATCAGTTCTCTCGATAGTAAGGATTCCTGCATCTCTTCTAGTCTGAAAATGGGAAAAGAAAACAACAACAATAACAACAACACAGATACATACATTTTGCATTTGTGAGGGGATTCTCCAATCATGTTTCCTGAAACCAGGAGAATGCATGTTTTGCTTCCTGACCAACTCCTTCCCTTTAGTTTATTGATTTGCAGGAATTTGTGTGATTCTAATTTTTAAAAAATAGTTTACCCACTAAACTTTGCTCTAGTTCTCTCATTAGTGGATCTAAACATTTCTGTAACTCACTAATACATTATTTCTAACTTCTTAAAAGACCGCATCCCTTTATTAGAACATGGGAGTCTAAACTGCATTTGAAACCTTAAAAAATAATGAGACTTTTAAGCTTTTCATTTTTTTAACTCCAAATAATGGAACTTCTTGTTAACACAGTAATTTCTATCGAAAGGCTAGTTTGAGACAATTGATATCAGGATGATTGTCGTATCAGGTGATCCCCTGGGGCAGTGTATCTGAACATGGAGTCTGCAGTGTAAATTGCCCTGGAGGCTGGAGGTGCTATCTAAGGTCCAGTCACATTTTTACAAGATAATGTATTTGGGCTTTTCACTTGCGCTGTTATGCTTTGGGCCTTTGATCCAAAATAAACATAGTGGATGTGACAGTGCATTGGCTACATGATCAGCCGCAACTGAGCCACTCTTTCCTGTGCCTGATCCTGCTTTTCTCACCCTAGTGTGGCTCAGGTTCTGAAATCACCACACACACACACACACACACACACACACACACCCGCCCCCAAGAAGACTCCTTTAGCCAAGTTTCATACTGTATTTCCTGGGCAACCCAAATTAAGACAATTCTTTTTTTTTTTTTTTAATATGGGAATATGAAGAATTTCATTGCATATTTTAAAACTTACTGGAATTTTGTTCGATATTTTGTTTAGGTCCTCCATTGGAATATCCAGTTTATAAATTCTCAGGTATTGTTCAAAAAAATATTTGTCTCTCCTCAGAACTGGTATGATTTAATTACATAATGAGAAATATATATGAGGTTGACCCATATGGAACAAACACTTTACAGACCAAAAATGCTCAAATGTCTGCAATATCACAAGGTTCTACCTTTTATATAATATATATTATATATTCATAATGTATATAATTAATATATACATATATTAAATTTTCCTTTTTTCCTTGGCTGCCAGAATGCTCATGGATAAATTTTTGTACTCAATTGAAATATTAATCTTCAGCCTACATTTCCTGGTATAAGACTCTCTTACCACATTCATACTTTATATTTATTTATAAGGGTTTAGAAAATAAGGAGACTATAAGTATATACATTCGTTTAAGTGAAATAAAGCAGATTTCAGCATACAGACAGAGCTTGGACTTAACCTGACCATCATTATGTTTAGTTTGCAATAGTGGTATGTCAGAGTGATAACGTTCAAGCATAGTACAGAGTTCTTGCAATATGTTTTACTTATTGTTTTCATAAGCAAAATTTCCTTACATTTCGATAGTTCAAACTCTTTGACAGTTCAGTGAGCCAAATCACAGTCTATAGCTGTTCCAGCTTTCTAGGTGAAGACTTTGATATTATGGTCATGGTTTACCAGCTCTTTTAGTAGATTCCCAAAGCTCTCCATGGTACCAAAGTTATTCAAACACTGTACTTTAATGACTCATTCATTCATTCATTCATTCATTGAACATATGTGAACACAATTTTGATCACCTGCTGTGTGCCATTCTCTGGGTTATGTACAGAATGAATGGCTGTAAAGCAGCCAGCAAGGTAAACACAGTCCATGCCCTTAGATACCTCATATTTTTCTTTTCTTCCTCCTCATAGCTTTCTTTTTTATTAAAAACTTTTAATGTTTATTTCTTTTTGAGAGAGAGAAAGGGACAGAGTGTGAGTGGGAGAGGGACAGAAAGAGAGGGAGACACAGAATCTGAAGCAGGCTTCAGGCTCTGAGCTGTCAGCACAGAGCTCAAGACAGGGCTCGAACCCACAGACCATGAGATCATGACCTAAGCTGAAGTCAGACTCTTAACCGACTGAGCCACCTAGGAGCCCCTCTCTTCATATCTTTTTAAACTTGGACTAGACCACAACTCTATGTAGGTAGACACTGTAGTTAGTTCTCTTCTATCTTCAGTGTACCACTCAGTGCATATGCATTTGGCACTCAAAAAATATATCTTAAATACGTGGATAAATGAACAATGGCAAACTATCATTTCATCTACTTTATCTCACAAAATACTGGGGCCTTCAGTAAAGAAACCCATTAGCTGTATGGTTATGTCTTCAGATGCCAAGCAATTTAAAAGTATTTTAAAATAGGCTGCCTATGGTTTAGTTGCTGCTTTACATTTACTGTCTCATTGTCCTGATATCTGTTCATGATCAAAGAAGATGGAGATTTTGTGGGGAGTAGTTTTTTCACATTCCATTGTTATCTTCCTCTGCTCCACTAAACTTTAAGTCCCTTATGTTTACCCTACAGATGTTCTATAGATAGGGTCCCAGACAGTCTTCACTTTTGCCTGCTAACCTATTGTTAGCAATTCTCTATAAACAAACAAACAATAACCACACAATAATTTAGGCAGAATTGGAATTGACCCCATTTTATATTTTACTCTGTATCTGTATAGACTGGCCTAAAGAGGGGATGGTAGTCTTGCTTTGAGAAAGGAAACATACTCATGTGAGTTCTTCACAACTAATATTTGTGACCATCTCCCAACTTGTCGTCTTTCTTGTTTGCTTTGATCTTTTGTATTTGAAATTTCCTTCCCTTTGCCCCATGTATGGGGCCATTTTCTTCCAACACCTGATTTATAACCGCCTTCTCTTATAATTTATTTTAAAAAATCACTGCTTTTTGTGGCATGTTTAATTCATTGTATACAGCACTGAGCTTTGCCTTTGCACTTCAGTCACTTCCAGAGCCAAGATTGCATAATGTTTAAGAAGGCATGTTCCGGGGCGCCTGGGTGGCTTAGTCGGTTAAGCGTCCGACTTTCCGACTTTCGCTTAGGTCATGATCTCGCGGTTTGTGGGTTCGAGCCCCGCGTTGGGCTCTGTGCTGACTGCCAGCTCGGAGCCTGGAGCCTGTTTCAGTCTGTGACTCCCTCTCTCTCTGACCCTCCCCTGCTCACGCTGTCTCTCTCTCCTAGAAATAAATAAAACATTAAAAAAAAAAAAAGAAGGCATGTTCCTTATTCCAGCTCCATCCCTTATTAGTTATTAGTGGAGTGATAGGAGGCATGTTATTAAATCTCCCTGTCTCAGTGGCTTCATCTACATAGTGCAGTGAGGATACTAATGATACTTCCCTTTAAAGGCTGTAACAAAGATTAAACAAAATAATGAATGTAAATAGCTTGGCATGGTGCCTGGTACCTGTTGCATATTATTATTGTTATTATTATTATTGTTTTTACTGTAGTTGGATATTAACACTACCCAACTAGATCATAAGCTTGTAGAGCCCTGGGGTCACATTTACTACTTCTCTTGTATTCTTAATGTAACACCAAATGCAATAAGTACTCTAATGAAGGCTTTAGAGTCAATGGATGCAAAGTGAAAAATGAACTAGTTAATGAAGGTTGTAAATTCTAATTCAACACACTTTTCTTAGAACAAGAGGTATTTTTCATTTGTAGGTATACAATGTTCTTTAGTTTTCTGCCACATTGTATGATTTGTAAATCTGAAGATGGTATTTATAATGTATATTTTGTGTGTATATGCAGATTAAGAAGGATTAACTAAAACGGTAAAGTAACCTAAGTAGCTACCCTAAAAAAGTTACCACTGGCATTTTAATGAAATGTTATTTTACAACTTTAAAGCTCATAGCAATATAATTAGTAATATGTGTAATCTTTATTACCAATCTTAATCTTTTTTATATGACTGAAAAATTATTTTATGGAGGTACAATTAAAATAATGCTAAAAATGTCAGCATAACAGAATTAAACTAAAGTAACTACTACAATATTGTACCCCAAACCAGCTAATTTAAATGCAAAATACTTTGTAAAGGCTATTTATCTGGGCTAATGCATGTTAAGGGATTTAAGGAGTAGTTTGTGTAGCTGAAATAAAAGGAAAAATAAGCACTGTACAGCAATCTTTACTATTGTTTAACATGAGGGAAATATTAAATAGGTTTATATATAGGCCACTTGAGGAAAATGTATTAGAAGTCACATAACAGCATAGTAAATATAAAGAGGACTGGCAGGCAATACTACTTTCAGAGTCTTTTAAAGGAAAAGCTTGAAATGCTTACAATCGCCCTTGTGCAATTAATGTTATACCGTTAACTCTGATAAATAACACAATTTTAAGGCTGTGTTTTGAAAAGAGATTTCAAAATACTGCATAGTTGTTTAGTTGGCACATGACCCTGGTTAAAGTTTTCTGTGAATGATTCCTTCAATTCATAACACTCTACAAAATTATTATTGAGAATATGAAAAGGTTTAAAAATAAGATTATTTTTATTTATTTATGTATTTATTTATGTAACTCTATACCCAACATGGGGCTCAAACTCATGACCCCAAGATCAAGATCAAAACAGATGACCCTAAACATAAGATATTTAAAAATAAAAATAAGTTTAGCACAGATCTTTATTTATTCATTTTTAATTTTTTAAATGTTTTTATTATTGAGAAACAGAGAGAGACAGAGCATGAGCATGGGAGGAGCAGAGAGAGGGGGAGACACAGAATCTGAAGGAGGCTCCAGGCTCTGAGCTGTCAGCACAGAGCCCAATGTGGAGCTCAAACTCATAAACTGTGAGATCATGACCTGAGCCAAAGTCAGACACTTAACTGGCTGAGCCACCCAGGTGCCCCGAGGATCACATTTAATATTTAATGTATATACTTCTAGTTTCTGCCCCATCACGGATAATTTTTTAAAATACTTAATAATGAGGCACCGGGGTGGCTCAGTCAGTTTAGGGTCTGACTTTGGCTCAGGCCATGATCTCACAGCTTGTGAGTTCAAGCCCCGGTCCCAGCAGTGCAGAATCTGCTTGGGATTTTCTCTCTCTACCTCTCTCTCTCTCTCTGCCCCTTCTCCACTTACTCTATTTCTCTCTTTCTCAAAATAAATAAATACACTTAAAAATATATATATATTATAAAAAAATAGTTGTGATTATGTCCAATAGAATATTTGTATGTAAAAAAATCCAAGAAATACATATTATATGAAAATTACTAATAATAGTGAATCAGCTATAGTTTCCTTGTTTTATTTTAGGCTTTCTTTTCTGGAACCTCAAAAAGTATTTTGCTTTATGTATTATTCCAAATTTTAGTTCAGCTGCGTATTATTTTGAGGGTTATTCTTAAAATATACTTAAAAAATTTAGTAAGTTTTTTAAATTATTTCTTAAAAACTGTTATCTTCTAGCATCTTATGTAAACTATGACAGAAGCATGAACCATAAATTTGAGAGCAGCAGACATTGTCATGAGTCTGTTGTCATAATTCAGTTGTTGAAGGTGGAGCTCGGAGTCACCAGATGTTCCTCCACGTTGCCTTTATCCATTTCTATTTTGTAGGTGTCAGCACACCTGGAAGGTCCTTCGAAGTCCCAGCTACAGAAAGTGCAGAGACAAGTAAAACCCTTCATGACCCTTGACTACCAAATTGTCAACCAGACTCTTAAACGGTCACAACCTCCAACACCAAGCAGTGCGCCTCTGGTACAGCATGGGCACCCATCTCCCGAGAGTGACGCTGGCCTTCCTGGAAATCCACTCACCAAGTTACTAAGTCTTGGGAAAGAAGATGACAATGTGGAATGGCATGTATGTCTAATAGCTACTTATGAAAATCTAGAATCAGTTTTTGAGAAAAAATGTAAAGAAATTGAAGTCTACATTTTTATAGTAAACATTCCAAATGCAAATGCATTTAACACCAGGGATGTCTTAGTGGACTTATGTATAATAATTAGTTATGCACATATTAATGACTATGGATAATAAAATATAACAATTCATTTTTCCATACTCATTTCAGTAATCTATCAATGTGAATCAAAAAAGGCTCTACCAGTAATATATATTAGACAGATTTAGCTTTGTAAAGATTTTCTGGTATATTAAGTTAAAATATTTATCAATAGTTCTATTATCTTAAATACCCATTAAAATAAAATAGGAAGAAGTTTTTTAAACAGCAGTCAATATGTGCTCCAAAATAAGTATGAAAATCTTATTGCACTTCATATTTTATGGAATTATATCTGGATTTCTTACTATTTATTATTCACTCATTCATTTCTATTTTTCACAAATACTTGTCTACCATTTACTAAATAATGGGAATTTAGAAGTACCAGGGATACAAAATGAAATGTGTGACATTGTGGGGTTTATATTTATTGTGACCTGCTTATGAATGAATCTTCAAAAAGTATTGAAGAATGAATTGAACTGACAAGCCACTAGACGTGGGAAAAAGACTTCCTTTAATATCTCAGTGTGGAAAACTATATTCATAGCTGAACTTTCTATTCTTTTCCTTTTCTTTTTTTCCATTTGATTTGTTAGATGGAGCCATAGTCCTATGATCTCCCATGTTTAATCTCCCAATCTACATTCCTGATGATGATTACTGATTTCAGGTCACTGCTTTTTAGCTATTAACTCTGTAGCCTCCAATCATCAAAAAGTAATGCTCAGTATCCTGTTATGTGAATTCCAAGTGATAGAGGGAGATTTCATTTTTTGCCACTTTTACTTTAATCCAGAAAAAAGGAAAATAATAAGGATCTGGTAGACAGTTTAATAAAATATAAAACAACCACAAAACAGAACTCTTTGAAATCTAAAACTGAGTGTAAATCTCTACACGTATATTTACTTAAACTTTTCAATAGTGGATTTCTAAGGAATTTTGTAAAAATATGAAATGTAGAGGTAGGTTTTCTATTCACTCTATGAAGATCATAAAAATATATGTAGGATGAAAATCATCTGTATAGTAAATATTAGAACTCAACCAATACCATTTATCTTACAAACCCCTTCTTCCAAAGTTCATTTCATGGTGCAAAAGATTGATTTCTAAAGGAAAAAAAAAAAAAAAAACAAATCCCAAAGGATATGCATATGCCAGTCAGCTCTAGGCAAAACCCAGAAAATGATCTTATTATGTATCTTATGAAATATGTTTTCTAAAAATAAGAAAGGATAAATAACATATCTCAGTGTTCTCAGTTTTTCTTATTAAATGTTTTTATTCCCTAGAAAGACAGCTTACTCTTTCTTTTATAATTTTTTACATTATAAAGGAAATTTATGTGATCATAGTGGTCTTTTCAATGGTGTCAGTCAAAGTTGCGTCTGAGAAGGGTTGAAAGCCTCAAGAGGTGTGGAGCTCTAGGGTCAATGTGAATATTGGCTATAGAAGATTTATTCTATTTTTTAAACCATTGTACTTTCAACAATGTATATAAAGGTTCTTCTGTCATCAATGTCTATTTAATCATAATGTTGTCCATTGTGTTATAGTTTTAATCAGTGTGTGTTCTCTTTGATTCAACTTATCACATGCATGTTTTCACATCCAGCCACCATTAATGGTCTTGTTATCTTTCATAGCTAAGATGTATTCTATGTTGCTGCAATTTCCTAATGTTCTTTGATTCATGCTAGGGGTCCATGTCACAAACAGCAAGAGTGCAATCTTTAGAGTCAGACCATATGGGGTTAGAGCTACCACTTACTAGCTGTGTGGTCTCAATCCTTAACCTTCCTAGCATTCCTATGACTTGAAGAGTTGTTTTGATGCTTGCATTTTTAAAGTTCCAAACACAAAGGCAGAGTGGGGGCTCGGGACAGTGACTGTTTCCATCCTTTGGTGTTTCTTTCTCCTAAGCTTGTCTTCCTGTGACATCAGAAAGCAGTTCATTAATTCAAAGGAGACCTCAGAGAATATAGCTACCACAGAATAAGTCTGTGATTTAGGATTTGGGGGTTGATAATAGGAGTAACTTGGTGGTGAATGGTTTCTGTGACAGGAAATAGAAAATCAAAAGGACCATTTTTTTTATCCTGGGCCTTTCCAGGATAAAATCCAAATTTCTACATGACACACAGGACCCTTCCACATGTAACCCTAGCCTCCTGACCCAGATTTATTGTTTGGCAGCCCTATGACACTCTGTTTCAGCCATGTGGGTTTGCTAGTGATTCTCACTAGTGGCCAGGTTCTCTCTTCTCCTGTCTTTTCTTTACCAACTACTCATTCAGTCTCCAAGATTTGGCTAGATAATTCTAACTCACTATTCAAAATTCATTTCAGTTTTCTTCTCTAAGGTGCTTTTACTGGTGGTTCTCTGTGTAGAACCATGCTTATTCTCTGACTTTTCATGGCAACACCTATAACATATGGACAAAAATTATACTTATCATAGCATTTTCACAGCACATGCTGTTTTAATTATTCATTGCCTTGTTTTCTTATCTTCTGTATCTCCTGGGAACTCTAAGTTGAAAGGGAGAGAAAAAAAAATTAGCAAATAATTATAATATTATGTACAGAGCACAGTGGTATAAATAGGAGCATGAAAATGTTGTTCTTATTCAGAAATGTTAATAGTAAAACTTAGAGAAAGTGGCTAGTGGGGCATTTAGCTAGATGAGATGGCATGAATGAAGAATAAAGATGGGGAACAGCAGAAAATGAGTGAGCAGAAAGGATAGGCCCTGGAAAGTCAAAGAGTCTTCTTGGATATAGCAGCGCTCATAGAAACAGAGAGCATAACAGGTCTCTAAAACCAACAAGAGCCGGAAAGCCAACTAAAATGACGAAACGAAAGACCTCTCCTCCAAAGAAACTCCAAGAAGAAATGACAGCTAATGAACTGCTCAAAACAGATATCAGCAGCATCACTGAACAAGATTTTAGAATAATAATGGTAAAATTAATAGCAGGGCTTGAAAAAAACATAGGGGACATCAAAGAAACTATGGCTACAGACAGAATGGAAAATAAAAATAGGCATGAAGAATTAAAAAATGCGATAAATGAGATCCATAATAAATTAGAGGCCTCCAATGCACGGATTGAAGAGGCAGAAAGGAGAATAAGTGATTTAGAAGACACCATTATAGAAAAACAAGAAGCTGACAAAAAAAGAGACAAACTGATCCAGGAACAGGAAAGAAGAATTCGAGAGCTCAGCGATACGGTCAAACGCAACAATATCCGTATCATAGGAATCCCAGAAGAGGAAGAGAGAGGGAAAGGTGCTGAAGGAGTCCTGGAACAAATTATAGCAGAGAACTTCCCCGACCTGGGGAAGGAAGTAAATGTGGAAATACAAGAGGCTCAGAGGACTCCCCTCAGACGTAACTTGAATCGATCTTCTGCACGACATATCATAGTAAAAATGGCCAAATACAAGGACAAAGAGAGAATTTTGAAAGCAGCTAGGGAGAAAAGGGCCCTAACATACAAAGGGAAACCTATCAGAGTGGTGACAGACCTATCTACTGAAACTTGGCAGGCTAGAAAGGAATGGCAGGAAATCTTCAATGTGATGAACAGTAAAAATATGCAGCCAAGAATCCTCTATCCAGCAAGCCTGTCATTCAAAATAGAAGGAGAGATAAAAACCTTTCCAAATAAACAGAAATTGAAAGAATTTGTCACCACGAAGCCAGCCCTACAAGAAATCCTGAGGGGGATGCTCTGAAGGAAAGGTTGCAAGGAACAAAGATACCAGAGACACCACCACAAACATGAACCCTACAAAAGATACAAAGACTCTAAACCCACATATTTCAATAATAACACTGAATGTAAATGGGCTGAATGCTCCAATCAAAAGACATAGGGTAGCAGAATGGATTAAAAAACAAAATCCATCAATATGCTGTCTACAAGAAACTCATTTTAGACGGGAAGATACCTTCAGATTAAAAGTAAGGGGATGGAGAAATATATATCATGCTACAGGAAATCAAAAGAAAGCCGGAGTAGCGATACTTATATCAGACAAACTGGACTTTAAATTAAAGACAATCACAAGAGATGAAGAAGGGCACTACATAATAATTACAGGGTCCATCCATCAGGAAGAACTAACAATCATAAATGTCTACGCACCGAATATGGGAGCACCTAAATATCTAAAACAATTAATCACAAACAGAAACAAGCTTATAGATAAGAATGTGCTAATAGCAGGGGACTTTAATACTCCGCTTACAGCAATGGATAGGTCAACCAGACAGAAAATCACTAAAGAAATAATGGACTTGAAAGACACATTGGACCAGATGGATCTGACGGATATATTTAGAACTTTACATCCTGAGGCCAGGGAATTTACTTTCTTCTCAAGTGCGCATGGCACATTCTCCAAGATAGATCACATACTGGGACATAAAGCAGCCCTCAATAAATATAAAAGAATAGAGATCATACCATGCACACTGTCAGATCACAATGCTTTGAAACTTGAAATCAATTACAGGAAGAAGTCTGGAAAACCGCCAAAAACATGGAGGTTAAAGAACACCCTTCTAAAGAATGAATGGGCCAATCAGGCAATTAGAGAGGAAATTAAAAAATATATGGAAACAAATGAAAATGAAAACACAACAATTCAAAATCTATGGGATGCGGCCAAGGCAGTCCTAAGAGGAAAGTACATTGCTCTCCAGGCCTATTTCAAGAGATTAGAAAAAGCACAAGTCCAAAATCTAACAGCTCACCTAAAGGAGCTAGAGGCAGAGCAACAAGAACGCCCTAAACCCAGTAGAAGAAGAGAAATAGTAAAAATTAGAGCAGAAATAAACAACATAGAGACCAAAGAAACAATTGAACAGATCAATGAAACCAAGAGTTGGTTTTTTGAAAAAGTAAACAAAATTGACAAACCTCTAGCCAGGCTTATCAAAAAGAAAAGAGAGAGCACCCAAATAGACAAAATTATGAATGAAAATGGACTTATTACAACCAACCCCTCAGAAATACAAGCAATTATCAGGGAATACTATGAAAAATTATATGCCAACAAATTGGACAACTTAGAAGAAATGGACAAATTCCTAAACACACACTCACTACCAAAATTCACACGGGAAGAAATAGAAAACCTGAACAGACCCATAACGAGTGAAGAAATCGAATCAGTGATCAAAAATCTCCCAACAAATAAGAGCCCTGGACCTGATGGTTTCCCTGGGGAATTCTACCAGACATTTAAAACAGAATTAATCCCAATTCTTCTCAAGCTATTCCAAAAAATAGAAGTCGAAGGAAAACTCCCGGACTCATTTTATGAAGCCAGCATCACTCTGATTCCCAAGCCAGACAGAGATCCAGCAAAAAAAGAGAACTATAGGCCAATATCCTTGATGAATACGGATGCAAAAATTCTCAACAAGATCCTTGCAAATCGAATCCAGCAGCATATCAAAAGAATCATCCACCAAGATCAAGTGGGATTCATTCCTGGGTTACAGGGCTGGTTCAACATTCGCAAATCAATCAATGTGATCCATCATATCAATAAAAGAAAAGATAAAAACCATATGATCCTGTCAATAGATGCAGAAAAAGCATTTGACAAAATACAGCATCCCTTCTTAATAAAGACTCTCGAGAAAGTTGGGATAGAAGGAACCTACTTAAACATCATCAAAGCCATCTATGAGAAGCCTTCAGCTAACATCATCCTCAACGGGGAAAAACTGAGAGCTTTCCCCCTGAGATCAGGAACACGACAGGGATGTCCACTCTCACCACTGTTGTTTAACATAGTGCTGGAAGTCCTAGCATCAGCCATCAGACAACAAAAGGAAATCAAAGGCATCAGAATTGGCAAAGAGGAAGTCAAACTTTCACTCTTCGCAGATGACATGATACTCTACATAGAAAACCCGACAGACTCCACCAGAAGCCTACTAGAACTGATCCAAGAATTCAGCCAAGTTGCAGGGTACAAAATCAACGTACAGAAATCGGTTGCATTTTTATACACCAATAATGAAGCAACAGAAAGAGAAATCAAGAAACTGATCCCATTCACAATTGCACAAAAAACCATAAAATACCTCGGAATAAACCTAACCAAGGATACAAGAGATCTGTATGATGAAAACTATAGAAAACTTATGAAGGAAATTGAAGAAGACACAAAGAAATGGAAAAACATTCCATGCTCATGGATAGGAAGAATAAATATAGTTAAGATGTCATTACTACCTAAAGCACTCTACACATTCAATGCAATTCCAATCAAAATTGCACCAGCATACTTCTCAAAACTAGAACAAACTATCCAAAAATTTGTATGGAACCACAAAAGACCCCGAATAGCCAAAGTAATACTGAAAAATAAAACCAAAACGGGAGGTATCACCATCCCAGACTTCAGCCTCTACTACAAAGCTGTCATCCTCAAGACAGTATGGTATTGGCACAAAAACAGACACATAGACCAATGGAACAGAATTGAGAACTCAGAAGTGGACCCAAAAGTATACAGCCAACTGATCTTTGACAAAGCAGGAAAGAATATCCAATGGAAAAAAGACAGCCTTTTTAACAGATGGTGTTGGGAGAACTGGACAGCAACATGCAGAAGAATGAAACTAGATCATTTTCTCACACCATGCACAAAAATCAACTCAAAATGGATAAAGGACCTGAACGTGAGACAGGAAACTATCAACACCCTAGAGGAGAAAGCAGGAAACAACCTCCTTGACCTCCACCGCAGCAACTTCTTACTTGACACATCCCCAAAAGCAAGGGAATCAAGAGCAAAAATAAACTGTTGGGACCTCATCAAGATTAAAAGCTTCTGCACAGCCAAGGAAACAACCCAGAAAATTAATAGGCAACCAACGGAATGGGAAAAGATAGTTGCAAATGACATATCAGATAAAGGGTTAATATCCAGAATCTATAAGGAACTCACCAAACTACACGCCCGAAAAACAAACAACCCAGTGAAGAAATGGGCAGAAGACATGAACAGACACTTCTCCAAAGAGGACATCCAGATGGCCAACAGACACATGAAACGATGCTCAGCATCCCTCCTCATCAGGGAAATACAAATCAAAACCACACTGAGATACCACCTCACGCCAGTCAGAGTGGCTAAAATGAGCAAATCAGAGAACTCTAGATGCTGGCGAGGATGTGGAGAAACGGGCACCCTCCTACACTGTTGGTGGGAATGTAAACTGGTACAGCCCCTCTGGAAAACAGTGTGGAGGTTCCTCAGGAAACTAACAATAGAACTCCCTTATGACCCAGCAATAGCACTGCTAGGAATTTACCCAAGGGATACAGAAATGCTGAGGCATAGGAGCACATGTACCCCAATGTTCATAGCAGCACTCTCCACAATAGCTAAAACATGGAAAGAGCCTAAGTGTCCATCAACAGATGAATGGATCAAGAAGATGTGGTTTATCTATACCATGGAATACTACATGGCAATGAGAAACAATGAAATCTGGCCATGTGTAGCTACATGGATGGACCTTGAGGGTGTTATGCTGAGCGAAATAAGTCAGGCAGAGAAGGACAAATATCATATGTGTGCACGTATAAGAGGACTAGGAGGAACTTAACAGAGGACCAATCGGGAGAAGAAGGGGGGAAATGGTGGGGGAAAGGGAGAGAGGCAAACCATGAGAGACTCTTGAATGCTGACAAAAACTGAGGACTGGTGGATGTGGGAGGGGGAGGGGGGATGGGCATGGAGGAGGGCACTTGTGGGGATGAGCACTGGGTGTTATGTGGAAACTAATTTGACAATAAACTATTTGTAAAAAAAAAAAAAAGAAAAGAAAACAAGCATAGAAAAAAAAAAAAAAAGAAAGAGTAGGCAGATGGTTGCAAAAGGTGACACCAGAAATATAGCAATTGACAAATCACAGAAAGGTTGGCACTCTATGTTAAACAATTTCAAATCCTTGAAAGGTTTAAATGTGGAGTTTGGGGTGACATAATCAAATTTGACCTTAATATCATTGTCAGCTATATAAGGGAAGGATCCTGGAGGAAGTGGAGGGCCAGTTGGGAGGTTATTTCTGTAATGCAGTGAGAGGTGATGGACCCTCAATTAGAACATGTTAGAGTTGAGGTATCTGGGAGACCACCATGTGGAGATGCTAGTGACAGCTAGAGATCTATGAAGAGAGTTATCTAGATGGGAGGAAAATATTTGAAAGTTATAAGCTGTGGCGAGTACTTGAAAGCTCAAATGAGATGGAAAGCTCCTGAAGATCCTGAATATAATGAGAGCCAAGAAGAAAGGATGGGACTGAGCCATCAGCAATATTTAAGGGATGGTCAGAGAAGAGGGGCTGTAAATGTAAAATAAAAAGATAGCTAGTGCTATGTCCTCAAAACCAAAGAGTTAGTTTAAAGAAGAAAGAAATGACCTAAACACTCAAGTGTAGTAGCTGAGTCTAGTAAAATAAGGGCTGATAAATACCTATTGGATTTGACAGTCAAGCGGTCAAGAAAATGGCAATGAAAGGAATTTTGGTAGAATGGTGGGTAGAAATCATTCTATTGTCTTGAATTCAGAGTTGATAGAAGAAGGTAATGTTTAGGATGGCTGGACAGAAAGAATATCAGGCAAAGACACAGATAGTCATAAACCAAAAATTGTTTAGTTGATTGTCAACAGTGTCCAGAGTGCATATAAAAGGAAGATTGCATTTTGGTGAACGAGACAGTAGAATTTAAGATTTTAGAAATGGAGTGGTTTAGAGGATGACAAACTCAAAGGTCCAAAGAGTAGGTGAAGAGAAGGCTAAATTCAGATTTATGATTTTGAGAGAGGTGAGTTCAAATATTCAACCACAATTATTGCTTTATTTTTCCATAGAATTCTGACAAGTTGTTGTTGTAGATATTTTCAGGTGTATATAAATTTATGATCATTTGGTATTATTTTTTCTTTAAAATTTTATCAAATTTGTAATGGCCTAATATTAACATTACTACTGTGGTTTCCTTTTGGTCATATTTGTGGGTCAATTTTCACTTTATTTTCAGCTTTCTCTCTTACATTAGTTAAATATTACAATACCTTTTAAAAATCCAATTTGAGAGATAGTTTCTTGAACAGTGTGATAATACATTTACATTCTTGTTTTACTATTAGGGTTTTTTTTTCATGTTTTTAAATTATTATACTTTGTTTCATTATTTGTCATCTTTTTTTCTATCCTCCATTGAACAAGTTACATTTTTCTCTTTTCTTTTTTTGTTACTCTAACTTTTTTAAAATGCATGGTTATATTTTTTCTATACCTCTATCATTGTTCAGAAAGATTTAAGTTTTACCCTTTTTAAAAAAAAATGTTTTATTTATTTTAGAGAGAGAGACAGCGTGAGCAGGGGAGGGTCAGAGAGAGAGGGAGATGCAGAATCTGACACAGGCTCCAGGCTCTGAGCTGGCTGTCAGCACAGAGCCCCACGCGGGGCTGGCACCCATGAACCATGAGATCATGACCTGAGCCAAAGTCGCATACTTAACCGACTGAGCCATCCAGGCGCCCCTTATGTTGTACCCTTAAGTAAAAGTCTTCCAGAGTATGGTCTTATATCATTCTTCTTGTTCTCACCTATCTCCCTGTACTGATATTTTATAGTATCTCTCATATATATATATAGGTATTTTTATATATAGATATTTATATATATAATTTATATTTATAATATTATAAATATTATAAGAAATTATATAAGAAAATATTATATTTTCTTTTTTTTAATTTAAATTCAAGTTAGTTAACATATAAAGAAAGTAGTGTTGGTTTCAGGAGTAAAATTTAGTGATTCATCCCTTACATACAACACCCAGTGCTCATCATAACAAGTGGTTTCCTTTATACCCTTCACCCGTCTAGTCCATCCCCCTGTCCACCTCCCCTCCATCAACCTTCAGTTTGTTCTCTATAGTTAAGAGTCTCTTATGATTTGCCTCTGTCTTTATCTTATCTTATTTTATTTTTCCTTTTCTTCCCCTATATTCATCTGTTTTGCTTCTTAAATTTCCATATAAATGAAATTATATGATATTTTTCTTTCTCTGATTGACTTATTTCACTTAGCATAATACACTGTAGTTCCATCCACATTTTTGCAAATGGCAAGATTCCATTCTTTTTGATTGCCCAGTAATATTCCATTACACACACACACACACACACACACACACACACACACACACATACACCACTACTTCTTTATCCATTCATTAGTTAATGGAAATTTGGGCTCTTTACATAATCTGACTATTGTTAGTAAGATCGGGGTGCATGTGCTCCTTCGCATCAGCATTTTTGTATCCTTTGGATAAATACCTAGTAGTGCAGTTGCTGGGTCATTGGGTAGTTCTACTTTTAATTTCTCGAGGAAGCTCCATACTGTTTTCCAGAGTGACTGAACCAGTTTGCAGTGCAAAAGGGCTCCCCTTTCTCCCCATCCTTGCCAACATCTGTTGTTTCCTGAGTTATTAATTTTAGTCACTCTAACAGGTGTGAGGTGGTAGCTAATTGTGGTTTTGATTTGTATTCCCTTGATGATGAGTCTTGTTGAATATCTTTTCATGTGTCTGTTAGCCATATGGATGCCTTCTTTGGAAAAGTGTTTATTAATGTCTTCTGCTCATTTCTTAACTGAATTATTTGGGTTTTTTTTTTTTTTGAATATTGAGTTGGAGAAGTTCTTTATAGAGTTTGGATACAAACCCTTTATTTGATATGTCATTTGGAAATAAATGTTTCCATTCCATTGGTTGCCTTTTAGTATTTTTTTTATTATTTCTATTGCTGTGCCGAAGCTTTTTATCTTAATGAGGTCCTAATTTCATTTTTGCTTTTGTTTCCCTTGCTTCCAGAGACATTTCTCAGTAAGAACTTGTGTGGCCAAGGTCAAAGAGGTTGCTTCCTGTTTTCTCCTTTAGCATTTTGATGGTTTCCTATCTTACACTTAGGTCTTTCATCCATTTTGAGTTTATTTTTGTGTATGGCCCAGTTTCATTCTGCATGTCACTGTCCAGTTTTCCCAACACCATTTGTTGAAGACACTATCTTTTTTCCATTGGATATTCTTTCCTGCTTTGTTGAAGATTATTTTTGGATCCATACATTTTTGGGTCTGTTTCTGGGTTCTCTCTTCTGTTCCATTGGTATATGTGTCTGTTTTTGTGCCAGTAGCATACTGTCTTGATAATTACAGCTTTGTAATATAGGCTAAAGTCCAGACCTGTGATGCCTCTAGGCTTTTTTTTTTTTTTTTGGAACATTACTTTGAGTATTTGGTGTCTTTTCTGCTTCAATACAAATTTTAGAATTGTTTGTTTTAGCTCTGTGAAAAATACTGGTGTTATTTTGATAGATATTGCACTGAATGCATAGATTGCTTTGGGTAATATAGACATTTTAGCAGTAGTTGTTCTTTCGATCCATAAGCGTGGAATGTGTTTCCATTTCTTTCTGTCTTCTTCAATTTCTTTCATAAGTGTTCCATAGTTTTCAGTGTACAGATCTTTGACCTCTTTAGTTAGGTTTATTCCTAGGTACCTTACAGTCTTTGGTGCAATTGTAAATGGGATTGATTCCTTGATTTTGTTTTCTAATGCTTCATTATTGGTGTATAGAAATGTATTAGATTTCTGTACATTGATTTTATATCCCACAACTTTGTTGAATTCATGTATCAGTTCTAGCAAATTTTTGGAGGAGTCTTTCATCTTTTTTACATAGAGTTGTAAAAAAGAATTGTCTGAAAAGAATAAAAGTTTGACTTCTTCCTTGCTGATTTGGATGCCTTTTATTTCTTTTTTGTTGTCTGATTGCTGAGGCTAGGACTTCCAGGATTATGTTCAACAACAGTGGTGAGAGTGGACATCCCTCTTGTGTTCCTGACCTTAGGGGAAAAGCTCTCAGTTTTTCCCCATTGAGGATGATATTAGTTATAAGTCTTTTGTATATGGCCTTTATGATGTTGAGGTTATATTACTTCTATCCATACTTTCCTGAGAGTTTTATCAAGAAAGGATGCTGTTTTTGTCAAATGATTTTTCTGCATCTATTGAGAAGATCATGTTCTTATCCTTTCTTTTATTAATGTGGTATATCACGTTGATTGATTTGTAGATATTGAACCACCCCATCTGTGCATAATTAAATCCCACATGATCATGGTGAATAATTCTTTTAATATAGTGTTGGATTCGATTTGCTAGTATCTTGTCGAGAATTTTTACATCAATGTTCATCAGGGAAATTGGTCTGTGTTTCTTTTAAGTGGGGTCTTTGTCTCATTTTGGAAAGAGTGCTTTTCAAAGATCTCTTTGCCTTAAAACCTCTGAGTTTTTATGCCTAAGAACAATATTATTTCACCCACTTACTTAACTGATATTTTATTGGTTATAAATGTCTAGGTTCAAAGTTCTTTACCTTTAATACTTCAATTATTATCCCATTGTCTTCTTGTACCCAGTGTTGTTGAAAATTTTCATCCTAGTCTTTTCTAGATCTTTATTTTTAAACTTCTCAAATCTTATAAATGTTCTTCCTTTGTCCTCAAACCTCATACTTTCTATACCTATTATCCCCATTTTGATTTGAGTCAAAATAATTTGTTCTGTCTTGTATTTCATTATCTTCATTTATCATTTTAAGGATGCTTATTCTGCTGATTTGTAATTCTTTTCTCTCTCTTTTTTTTTTTGTTTTTGCCTAATATGTTATTTCTGTTTCATCTGATTAAAATGTTGTGTTTATTGTCTTTTTAAAAATAACAACCAAAGTCTTAGGTGATTAATTATGAAGATTCCTAGAAGCTGTGAAGTGAGGTTTTTTAATGGATTTTAGATCTCAAAATCAATTTAGTGTAATGGGGGTATAAATGTAATCAATAAATTAGGGATAAAAAGACAGTTGTGTAGGTGGATGACAGAAATGAAGGTAGAGGTGTTAGAGAAGAAAAGAAGAGCCTCCAAGGAGGGTTTTCTATTGAAATACAAGAAACCTAAGCATCTTTATAGGCAACAGGGAAAAACTAAGATGCAAGAGAGTGGGTCATTTATGATGCAAGTTTTCAGAAAGAGAAGAGATAAATGATATACATAATCAAGAATATATTTTAAAACTTTCACAGACTGTACTATAGAAGAAATAAAATATACATATTTATTATCCTAAATCCTTTAAAGATCTCTTGATGCACATGGAATAATATGTAAAGTGCAGACCATATGTGAAATCTAAAAAACAAAACTAATGAACAAACAAAAAACAGAATCAGACTTATAAATACAGAGAACAAACTGAATGTTGCCAGAGCAGATGAGGGTAGGGGATGAATAAAATGGGTGAAGGAGAGTGTGAGGTATAGGCTTTCAGTTATGAAATGAATAAGTCACAGGAATAAAAGGCAGAGTATAGGGAATACTGTCAATGGTACTGTAATAGTGTTGTATGGTGACGGACAGTAGCTACACTTGTGGTGAGCATAGCCTAACATATAGACTCATCGAATCACTGTGTTATATACCTGAAACTAATGTAACATTGTGTGTCAACTATACTCAAATTTTAAAAATTAAAATAAATCAATAAATAAAATCCAGACATAGTCAACAGCTGCACTCTTGAATATGGTACTCACTAGCCACATGTGCCTATTTGAATTTAACTTTAAATTAATTAAAAATCAATAAAAACTTTAAAAATTAAATGAAATTAAGTATTGAATTTCTGAACTTAAATGCTCATTGAGACAAATGAATGGATACAGAATATATGCTATATATCTATATCTATATCAATGTCTATATCCTCTATTCCAATATAATGGAATATTCTCAGCCATAAAAAAAAGAAATGAATGAATCTTGCCATTTGCAGTGATGTAGATGGAGCTAGAGAGTATTATGCAAAATGAAGTAAGTCAGTCAGCAAAAGAAAAATTCCAGATGATTTCACTCATATGTGGAGTTTAAGAAACAAAACAGATGAACACAGGAGGAAAAAAAAAGAGGGTCAAACCATAAAACAGACTCTTAATGATAGAGAACAAACTGACATTTGCTGGGGGGGGCGGGTAGATGAGTTAAATGGGTGAGGAGTATTAAGGAGGGCACTTGTTGGGATGAGCACTGGGTGTTATATGTAAGTGATGAGTCACTAAATTCTACTCCTGAAACTAATATTACTTCATGTTAACTAAGTAGAATTTAAATTAAAACTTGAGAAAAAAAGATTTAATTCCTCAGTTAAATTAGCTATGTTTCAGGTGCTCAGTAGCCATTATGTGGCTAGTTGCTACTATATTGGATGGTGCAGATGTAGGACATTCCTATGCTTGCAGAAACTTTTGTTGGAAACCACTGGCCAACCTAGAGGGCCTACTTTTCAACTTCATCTCAAACTCATCTCTTGCTCCATTCCCACTAACCAACATTCTTTCTGCAACATACATGTTTCTACCTTAAGGTCTTTGTATTTTTTGCTTCCTTTCCAAAGACTATCCTTCCCCATGCTATTCATGTCTTTGTTCAAATATCCATAAATCCTCCTCTGACCATTTTCTTAAATAACATTCATTCCTATCAAGGAAGGATATTCCTCTCCCCCACCTGTGTTAATTTCTTCAGACCACTGTTTGTTATTAATCTGTTTAATGTGTTTCCTCATTAGAGTTAGGGCTCTGTGAGGGCAGAGACTTTGTGCTGTTTGCTTTTATAAATCCTGTGCTTACAGCAAGGTCTTGCATAAGTATCGCTCAACAAATCTTTGTTAAATTAATATTAAATAGTGTTCTGCTTTTTTGGCATATCAACTTTAAGATATCTTAGTAGAAGTCTGAATAATTTGGTTCTCTAATGTTCTCAGACATCATGCTTAGAAGATAAAATTAACAGAATCATAAAATATTTTTATATGTCTCATCAAGTTTAGTCCTGGTTGTTTCTGCACATGTTATAGGAAATTCAGAGTGCTACAGTTGTATGCATTCAGCATTCTTATTATCTTTGAGTTTACATTGTATTTTTAAATGTCACTAAAGAGAATGTAGTGGGAGAGAGGAGAGCTATAACTAGAGAGAAAGGGGGGGGCAATCATGGTATTTTTAAAATACAAGCTTTTACAATCTTCTCCAACTAAAGTAGAGAAGAGAAGGAAGACTGTTTTAGAATGGAATTGAGAAAGGAGTGAAAAGCCGATTTAAGTTAGGACTTTACAGCCAGATTTCCAGGACTTCCATCCTGCCTTTGTCACTCACTAGCTTGGTAACCTGGAACAAGTTATTGTGAGTTTTTTTCCTCCCCATTTTCTCATCTGTACAATGGATGTAATGATTGTATCCACTTCTCAAGAGTTTTTGTGAAGATTAAATGAGCCGATGTATGCAAAGCACAAGGAACAGTACCTGGTGCATCTCCCACACTATATGTGTTTGCTGTTGTTACGATTTAAGATGTCAATGATTATTATTGTTGTTGTTGTTACTGCTGTTATTCTTATTAGCCATTAGGGAAAGTTAGATAACATTTTTACATGTATTCTGTATCCATGTGAACCAATTGGCTGGTTTGACCACTGATATTTGAATATCCACCTATAAGACGCAATCAAAACATTTCAAAAGGAAAGTAAAGTTTTAAGAAGTCATCTCACTACATGTTAAGTACAAGGGCTCTGGCTTGAGGCACTTCATGATAACCACTCTATTTATATAGATACCGATTTCCAAGGGACTAGCCCAGGGTGATTTGCCCAGCCATCACCTGCCAGCTGGTAGTAGAAGCAAATGCATGGGAAAGCAACACAGATCAAAGAGTGTCAGGATTACTTCATTTTAAGTTCTAAAGTATCCTGGGTTTTGATATACATATAACCTTAATTTAAATATTATTAAAAACTTTTAAAGATTGCTAAATTTTTTCTTTCTGAATTCAGGCTGAAGCACAACTCTTCTCATTATGCACAGTATTCTAAATGTATTATATTTTGCTAGATGGAAGACGTTATTGAGGATATAATCGGTATGGAATCAAGTTTTAAAGAGGAAGGAACAGACTCTCCTCTGCTAATGCAAAGAACAGTAAGTGTTTCAAGACCTGAGGAGGTCAGTGAGACTGAAATAAATAATAGCATCTGATGATATAGAACAATTTAATTTGATTAGTAAATGGGTTTTTTTTCTATGCTTTTGAAACAGACATAAGATAACATATGAATATTAGAAAATATCAATTGCTGCAGAAAAAGAGTTTATATAATGTTACTGAGGAATAACATTGTGACATTCCATCTATCTATCTATTCCCTGTAAACATCCACCTAATTATGCATCTAATCTACTATAGCATTTTCAATGAGTGATTTAATCTTCAGATTTCCTGAAACACAACATATAATCAACACTCTCATAAGCTAATGGCTAAATTTGGACAATTTTACCATGACTAACAACTATAAGATTCAGAGAGCTCTACATCTCTTAGAGATAAAAAAAATATATTATAACTATAAAAAATCTGACTTTGCTTCAGACCCAATAACCAGAGATCAAAGATGAACTTACGAAAAGTAGAACAGGCCTCACCCTACTTTAAGGCATGTAGACAGATGTCTATGTTGCAATCAGCATAAATTCCTGGAAAGATATGTAATGAAGGGATGGTATCTTATCTCCTGTTTGATTGCTGTTGCCTTCTCATCTCTCATTTATTAATCACTAAATATGTCATTTGTGAAGAGTATGCAAGGTCTTTCCACATAGTCTGAAGGGTTATTGTTGGTTTGTCTTCTTATGATTTTAGACCTTTTAGAAAAATGAGGAAAAATGTGAAGGATTGTGATTGAGCTGTTATTTTAAACATTTCATTGAAAGAAAGCGAATTCTGACTGTATTGTGTAGTATGGATATTTTTCATCAGTAAATCAATGAGCTGGGATATGTTAGTGATGAACATTTAAATTGAAGATCTTAAAAGAAAACTGAAGAAAGTACCCCTTTTTTATTTTCTGTTTCTTTTTTCCCAGATAGACTATCTAAAGAGAGAAGCATCTTTTTCCTCCTTTTCTGTGGTATGCAGGACCTCCACTTTAAAACAGGTCACTAATACTGGCATTGTCTGACAAAGGTCAAATGAGGTTTAAACCTTGTTATTTTTGCAGGTTTTATTTTTATTTTATATTATCATTTTTTGTTTATTAATTTATTTGGGGAAGTGAGGGGAGGGGCATAGAGAGATAGAATTCCAAACAGGTTCTGTGCTGTCAGCACAGAGTTGGACACGGGGCTTGAAGTCACAAACCCTGAGATCATGACCTAGGCCGAAATCAAGAGTCAGACACTTAACTGACTGAGCCACGCTGGCACCCCTATTTTATTTTATTTATTTATTTTGGATGGCCTATCAATTCTTTTTATCTCTTCTCTCTTCAGATTTCAAGCAGCATAATTACATGAAATCCAACTAATTCTCTAGACAAATATATTATTAATGCTAATTTCTCCCTGTCTAATTTCACAGCATGGACATACTATTTTTTTAACTGGTATTCAACTTCTAGGTTTGAGGAAATGATATTAATTTCCTGCAATCTTTTCTTTGTATGTGGTACTCATTAAAATTGTATGGGGCGCCTGGGTGTCTTAGTTGGTTAAGCTTCCGACTTTCTCTCAGGTCATGATCTCGCAGTTCGTGGGTTCGAGCCCCGCGTCGGGCTCTGTGCTGACTGCCAGCTCGGAGCCTGGAGCCTGTTTCAGTCTGTGACTCCCTCTCTCTCTGACCCTCCCCTGCTCACGCTGTCTCTCTCTCCTAAAAATAAATAAAAATATTAAAAAATAAAATAAAATAAAATTGTATACTGAAGCATTCTCTTTGTCAAATGATCTTATGTGTTTTGTAGAGGCTGCACAAAATGGCATACTCAGTACAAATTGGCAATAACTCTCTGGAATTTCCTTTTGATATCCGGAATGTACTTTTAAAAAGATAGATGCTACTGGTCTACCTGTACTTATACAAAGAAATATCTCTGTTGACCAATCATCAATCATTGATAAATCTAGATCTACACATAAACCTAAAGAGTTCAATTAACCAAATCTATTTATACAATATATACTATGGGCAAAGTGTAATACATGTACCATAGGAAGTTCAGTTGAGTAAGACACAATTAATATGTCAAGAAATCACATGATAGTGGGGCAGTGGAGTGAGGTATACCTGAGTGGCAGGGAGGGAGAGTGTGGACCTCAGTGTTAAACCCAGAGTCTAATCCAGACATTGTGCAAGTTGCTTAACCTCTCCTTGCTTTCTTTTGCATTACAAGAATAATTAAAAATATTTATCTTCAAGGGGTCCCTGGGTGGCTCAGTCGGTTAAGCGTCTGACTTCAGCTCAGGTCTTGATCTCACAACTCATGAGTTTGAGCCTCATATCGGGCTCTGTTTGGACAGGTCAGAGCCTGGAGCCTGCTTCAGATTCTGTGTCTCCCTCTCTCTCTGCCCCTTCTCTGCTCATGCTCTGTCTCTCTTTGTCTCTCAAAAATAAATAAACGTTAAAAAATTTAAAAGCATTTATCTCCAAGGCTGTTTTTTTATATTAAGTCTTACTTAGTAACCTGCATGCATACTTTTGAAATGCTAGTCAGAGAGTGGCTCTGCAGTTCAAGGGGAAGAGAAACCTTAAAAATTGAGATTTTTTTGGAAATGCTTTAGGAAAAGATGATGTTTGAAATATAGTTAGGAAGGACAGTTAAGATTTTGAGAGGTAGCTGTGAATGCAGAAAAGTAATAGCTTAAGAGAACAACATAAGAAAAGGCAAGAGGTGAGAAAGAGAGAATGTATAAGAATAGCAGGTATAACAGAGATAGGAAACTCTGAAGGATTTTTATAGTTCATGTGGATGAAAATACAGACCTGTTGGATCCAGAGGAATGTTTCGAGTAAGCATATAAGCCAGTGAACTATTAGGGCAGATGGCAGAACAGGGCTCATCTGGGGCTTAAGCATGAAAGAAATTTGTTTGTTTATGTCATATATAAATTCCTAAGGACTGTTGCATGTGGGCAGCCCTCCGTAACTTTGCCTTTGTTTTCTTCTGTTCTGGCTTTATTCCTAGCCATTGAACAAATATTACCATAGCCTATTCCTAGCTGTGCGCATAGTTCCTTCTTGCTAACCCAGTTTTTGTTGCAGACAAAGTATTTCTTCACAAGGAAGAGAAGTTTCTGATTAACTTAAGCCAATCCTGGTGGCCCTATTTCCTTTGCCAGAGACAGTTTTAAGAATGGGCTTGTGTTGCAATTCTGACATGTTGAGCAGCTTTCTGGGAATTTTCGTAAGCCTTAAAAGTAGACCCAAGAAAGAGAAGGTTTTTGCCTCTCCATGATGTGTCAGGACAGTGTGACTTATGTAGTCATTTTATTGCCCAGAGCTAAATAAACTAAGAAAAAAACAAAACAAAACAAACAAAAGATAGAAGAAAAGACAAGAGAAATACAAAGAAGTGCTGCTTTATATGCCCGCTGGAGAATTCTTCACCTGTGGATTTCACATTATGTAAGATTTTTCCCCCTTATTTTATAAGCTAAGTGTGTTGGGATTTTCTGATTATTATAACCAAATGCATCCTAATGGATACATTCAGTCAGGGTTGGCAACCTACGAGAAAGAGGGCATCGTTTTCCCCTTAGTTCCAGCTAAATCTCTGGGATAATTCTTATTGGATCAATTCCTGTCATGTATCTCTCCCTAAGCCAATTTTTCTGGATCTTGGGCCCACCCTGGAGCTATGGAGTGAGCAGCCCCACACAATAGATTACGTAGACTAAGAGTAAGAACGAGAGCAGAAGTTGTTGCCAAAATAAATATAAATGTATTCTACTGAGGCTAAAACAACAGATGTCTATTACGGTAAGCTTAAAAAGTGAGATATTTATCAACCAACAATAATTATTATTAATTTCTCACCTATTATTTGAAGGTCACTTTTCCATGTATTTTACATATATTTTCTCTAGTTCTCATAGAAATATGCAGAATTTCATATTTAGAGGCAATCTATTGGGTGTGCTGTTGGTCATTTTACCAGTCCCTTGCTGTGGCATAAGCAGAAAACTTTGGACCTCATATAGCTAAGATTTAGCTCAGGACCACTGCATATAGGCTTAACTAAAAGTCATCTATAACTTCTGTTGATGGGAAGCTTGGAATCTGCTGAGGGGCATCTTGGGCCACCTGTGGTGGTCCTTCAACTTTATCCAGGTTGAATGCAGTAGTTCAGGTTTTCACAGATCAATTTAGTCCAGGTATTTCTGACCCAGAAATGAATGTGGACTGATTAGTGACTATAGTTAGTACTTCTTTTTTTAAAATTTTTAAAACATCTATTTGTTTTTGAGAGAGAGAGAAAGACAGAGTGCAAGGGTGGGGGGGGGTGGTAGAGAGAAAGGGAGATACAAAATCTGAAGGAGGCTCCAGGCTTTGAGTTGAGAGCACAACACAGGGCTCAAACTCACAAATTGTGAGATCATGACCTGAGCCGATGGATGCTTAACTGACTGAGCCTCCTAGGCACCCCACTTGCCAGTTACTTCTTACTGCAACTATGTAAACTACACTGCAAAAGAGCCAAAGTGCAAGAAACATTCAGCCAAATCAGGCATGCTTTTGTCAACACCCTCATCTGTCAGTTTCTCCTTCTCTTTAGAGTCATTGTATTTTTCTCTCCCCCATTTACCCCTCTCCTCACATGATAATATCCCAGATCTCGATATTACCATTTTTTTCTATCCCATCATGTTTTTTATTTCACACTTTTTGACCATTACATTCTATTTTTTTCAGTGCATCTACTGTAGTGTTCTTATTTCACCAATTGTTCAAGCTCCAAATCAATGGACTCTATCACTAATGTTTTCAATACCTATTACTTCGCACTTGCAACATTTTGAAAATTTCCTTAACCTGACTAGAGTCCTTGGTCAAGCACTATAACCAATCGTCTTGCAAGCACTCCTAACATATCCCCAATTCTTCCTCATTTTATTTCCCTGGCAAAACTCCAACCCTGATTAAACTTCTCTCTCATCCTACTCCATATCTCAACCTGAGCAGCTTAATGGATAAAATTTCAGCACATTGCTCACAGTCTTCTTCTCAGATACATCACCAAAATTCCACAGGGGTTTTCACCACCACCAGACGATACACAGCTATTCCCTGGTTAAGATTCCCATTAATTGAGACCATCTTTATACCTTCTTTTCTCTCTTCAAATCTCCATAATTACCCATTCTTTATTTCTCAGCTCTTATAATGCATTTCAAAGAGCAAATAGATGAGAACTCACTCATTAGCTTGGCATCACCAATTCTACTAAATCACCTGTATCTGTTTTCATTTCTTTTGACATCTTTTCTGTTAGAATAATTGTTCTAGTTCATAATCTAAAGCCATCCCACCACCTGTGCCCTGGATCTCTTCTTAACTTCTCAAGAACTTTCCTTTTCTAAATAGTGACTCCTTCTCCTATATACTCAGTCTATTCTGATCTGTTGGATTATAAATATCAGCATTACACTAGTCTTTAAAAACACTTCCTAAAAATAAAACCAAACCAAAAAAAAAAAAAAACTCCACTTGAATACAATAGGCTGCCACGCTATTTCATGATTTACTTACACATAATTTTTATTAAATATTTACTTATTTTTTAGAGAGAGAGAGAGACAGAGTGTGAGCAGGATAGGGGCAGTGATGCGGGGTTCAAACTCAAGGAACTCGTGAGAACCTGACCCAAGCTAAAACTGGACACTTAACCAACTGAGCCCCCTGGAGCCCCTTGATTAGTTTACACATTAAAAAAAACTTGGGGCGCCTGTGTGGCTCCGTCAGTTGAGCGTCCAACTTCGGCTCAGGTCATGATCTCACAGTTTATGGGTTCGAGTCTCGCATCGGGCTCTAAGCTGCTGATGGCTAGCTCAGAGCCTGGAGCCTGCTTCAGATTCTGTATCTCCCCCTCTCTCTACCCCTTCCCTGCTCATGCTGTCTCTCTTTCTCTCTCTCTCAGAAATAAATACAACATAAAAAAAAAAAACTTATTGCTTCAATTTTCACCCTGCCTTCATATCCTCACCTCCTGTTTTCTAGTCTCCAATAAAGCTGTTGTTCTCACAATCCAGAAAGAGCTCTTAAAACCAACCAAAGCAGAAGCCAGTATATGTTCTCCATTCTCACCTGGCTTGGCTTCTCAGTGGTATTTGCCATGGTTTACCACTTTTCCTTCTTAAAGTACTATCTGGGATTCTCTGGTACCACATTTTCTGGTTTTCCACCCACCTTGATGGTTCTTTTTCTTCAAACAGATGTCTAAATGCTAACGTGTTCCAAAGTTCACACTTCAGCCCTCTTTTCTCATGTATCTGTCCATCTTACAGGTGATCTCAACCCTTGTTCAGCCTAGATCTCTCCCCTATATGTTAGACTTGTATATCTTACTGCTTCGCATCTTTTCTGCTTCTAACAGACATCTCAAACTTAACATCACTGACAGAAAGCTTTTGTTTACCCCCACCCCCTCCCACCCAAATCTGCTTTTGGTTCATTTAGAACTCTCACTCCAAAAGAGTCATTTTTTTCTCTCTCTCTTATTCCCACACCTCCACATCTATCGGTATGTCCTTATTAACATCCAAGATTTCCTAAACCTCACAGCTTCTTATCAGCTCCTCTACTGAATCACTTTTCCAGGCTACCATCGTCTCTCTCTTGAACATCAGAATCAGGCTCCAGCCTAACTTCCCTGCTAATTCTTGACCCTCTCAGCTGTTCACACAGTAGCCAGAATGATCTGCACGAAGCAAAAATCAGATCCTGTTTCTCCTTGCTTAACATTCTGTCAACTTCCTGAAATCCTCAGAAAATAATCCAGACATTTTATCATTGTCAGCACTTCCTTTTAACTTTTGGCTCTGGTCTCAATAGCCTTCTTCTGCTCCTTGAACATGACATGCATGCTATCATCTTAGGACCATTGAACTTCCTTTTTTTTTTTTTGGCTTAGAATACATTTGTCCTAGATCTTCACATGGCTGCCTCTTTAGGTTTCCAATGTTTAGTCAGTATCACTTTCTAGAGAGGTCTTCCACTATCAGCCTAGCTAAAAGACCCCATTTCATCACTCCCTAAATCAATATCTTATTTTGATGCCTTCTGACACTTATGATTAGAATTATTATTTTATTCATCTGTTTATTGTGTGCTCTCACTCTTAGAATGTGAACTCCTTGAAGATAACAATTGTGTTTATCTTGCTCACTGCTGTGTCCCTGAATCCTAGAGTAATGACCTGTCATCATTTTATCCTCAGCACCCTAGCACAATGTCTAGCACATCACAGGTATTCAGCAAATGCATGTTAAATAAATACTTTAAAATCCACACATAGTATTGAAAAGATTGTTCCCATTATATATTAGTATTTCAGAATTTTTAATGGAGAAAAAAGCAGTAGCCACAAGGATAACAACAATAATAATAGCTACTGAGCTTTGAGTACTTGCTATGTGACAAGGATTGTGCAAAGTGCTGTGTTTGTGTGTGAAAAATTATATTTATCACCACAAAAAGCTATGGGATAGAGACTAGTATTACCTGTTATCACTTTATAAATGAGAAAAGAGGCTTAGAGAAGTTCAGTAATTCGCTCAAGTTATACACTAAGTAAATGGCAGGGTAGGACTTTAATCCAGTCCTGTATAATACCAGATGCAATAGCAGTCCTACCCACTGTGCTGTGCCAGCAGCCTCAGAAGGAAGCAAGCTGTTTCCTGAAATGGCAGAATCATAGGATTTGAAGAGACCTTAGGCTGATCTGATTCTCTGTCACACTCCAATAGACTGATTGTTTAGTCTGTTAGTTTAGATCCATCTCCCTATAATTTCTACCCATTGGTCTTAGTTTCACCCCTTGTCTTCAGAGACGTGGTTGTGCATAGTAACTCATTTCTTTTATCATATATAGCGATTTTTTCAATCAGGTATCTGTAAATGCTGGTGGCATTTGTCAATCTCAGTAAACTGTTATAGTTCAAGACCATTCCAAAGACGAGGACTGAGTAAATATTAACAACCCTGTGTGCTTGGTTGGAACTTGAAAGAACTGCATAACATCAACTAGCAAGCTTTTGTCAATCACAATCTAGACCCGATTAGTCTTAAAGTCCAAGGAAGAGCCAAAGTTCACCTTGGCACAGCATTTTCTGCACAGTTCTCAGCTATTGTTTGTGTTTAAGGAAAAGAAAATGATGAAGTAGAAAGAGAAAACCATTGCTATTTTGAAGGTTATAGACACTTCAGAATTAACACTGGTGAGCAAGTGTATTTTGGAATTGTTTCAATGTTGGGGGATGAAACCACCTTGAATACTGAATATAAACTTTATAAACTAATAGTAAGATAAGGTATGTAGAAATTGAGCTTTGAAATGTGTACTATATAATCTGCTGTATTGACAAGCTTGTTTACTTACAAGATAGTTTTTGGTGTTCTGGATACAGTACAAATATTATTATAGTCTCTTTAGTAAGAAAAATTATTAAACTGTTTGATTTTGACTTTTCTATCAAAAAGTGAGGTTTCCACTGATTATTTATCGCAGTGTTTACATTAAATCAATAACTGTTTTTATTAGTTTAGTACTAAATGTATATAAAGTGTATGATGCAAAAGTATTTATACATTCCCATCTCTGTTTTGTGTTTTATCTTTTCTACTTGAGTTATAAGGCAGCCGGCCAAGGACAGGGATCTTCTACTCTCACCCAACACATTATTTCTATTCACTCATAATAGAACAAAAATAATAATAACTCAGTGGGACTTTGCTATTCAAGGTTTGTCATTCAAACCTCATAGCCCTACTTCCGCAAATAAAATAAAGAGGGATATTCAATGGTGTGTGTCTTAAAACTGGAAAAATCTAGTTTACCACATTTAAATGAATAAATACCCCAAAGAAAAGAAAACAATCTTTTAAATGCCAGTTTTCTTATGTATGCGTACATTGTGTGCTATATGCTCCCCTACAGGGCTCTCTTTTTATGCCTGATGTTTATGGTCTTTTTATGTCTACTGTTATCCCGATAATCTCATGCCCACTTTTACCATTTTAGTGAATGTCTTCACAGAAAATAAAAATAGATGATTGAAGCAACTCCAATTATACCCTCTGTTTCCCATGAAACTTACACTAAATATGTAATATAGACATAGATATACAGATAGCACATATATATATACATATATATATGTATACACACATATATATAAGGATGTATGGGTTGGGTGGTTTTTTTTTTGCTTTTAGTGTTTGTTTATACTGAAAAATTATCTGAAAATATAATATATAGTGATATGTATATACTATTATCTTTCCTCTTTTGTATTTATAATGAGATTATCTGGGAGATGGACATATCACACACACAGACCAAACACACGTATATACACACATATATAATATACATATTTATCATATGCATACATACACGCACACACACACTTCCAGAAAATTTTCAAGGTTTTAGATAATCAATTTTCATGAACATGGTGAGTAGTATATACTATTGTGCTTTCCTTGCTGAGTGAATATAAATGAAGAGGGAGTTCTATGGAGGAGGGCACTGGGGGAGACTTGGACTTGTGGTTGCCTCTAGAAAGAGGTTGCATTTTGATACTTGAATAAAACTGAGGAAAAATAGTTCAATCGCTTCCAACATTTTTATGTATTCAATTTATTTCTTATTATTAAAAGTGTTAAGGCAAGAACCTTCCCAGAATAGGTAGGTAGTAAAGAATCCAGCCTTTGTTTCATATGGAACTAGGATTAAAGCCCAAGCCCTCTATACAACTTGAGATACGATTGTGAGATAATTACTTAATTTTTCAGTTTTAATTATTTAATATTTAAAACGGGAAGCATGAAACTCATAGAGTTGTTATAAAGGTTACTTGTGATAATGTTATTTGTTATTATTATGAAATATACTAGCTTAATATCTGGCACATACTATATACTTAATTATCTATGATGTAGTATACATGTTAGGATAATGCTTATATTTTACTATTTTTTTATAAAATAATTACCAATATACAGGTTCATACAGTCCTTGTAGCAACACTTCTTCCCTCCACCCCCTCTCTCCCACTGGAGTCTGAAATCTATTTTTTGAAAGCATGCCATGGTATATGAGTAACTGGTGGTGAGAGAGCTTTCTTTTATAGCTTGAGAGTAATGGCAAATAATGTTGACTAGATAATGTAGGGCCACTTAATCAGATTTTCAAAAGCTAAACACAAGAATTTGAGCTTAATGTGGAAGTCAGAAGGGAGAGAAATTTTTGATTTCTTATTTTTGAGCTGGGATAGATCAGAAGGAAGTTGTGTTTTTAAAACATGCGTTAATCTGAGAGGGGCAGTTGGGAGTTAATTGAGAGGGATGGAGGTATAGTAGATGGAGGGACATCATTTATGTTTAGGATCCTGAAGAATTAATACATGAGAACAGAGAAGAAAATATAAACTGATGATCCTAAAGAATTAATATATGAGAACAGAGAAGAAAATATAAACTGATAAATGATTTAAAAGAAAAAAATTGTACTGGATGGTAAATCGGACATAGTATATGAAGAGGGTGGAGGCCGAAACAGTTAGGAAAATCTATGTAAAATTTAGGTCAGATTATTTATGTTGTCCTTTATTATATTTAGCCTAGTAAGAATACATGGATATATGAGTATTTTCATAGCTTATTTAGATTTTCTATATGTTTGGACCCAGATTTTATCTTCTCATAGGGCAGCATGATTTTAAACATAGGCAAATCTATATTTTTCTAGGGTTATGGAAATTCATTATCTTTTCAAACACTAAGAATTTTATCTTAAGCAGGATTGAATTTTATCAGATATTTTTTCTGAATCTATTGATATGATCATAGATGTCTTTTTCTTTTCTAACTTGATAAAATATATTCATGGGAAACAGAACTTTATTATGACTAAATTCCTTATTCATATTCTCTTGGATTCCTACTGCTAATACTATTTTTTTATTTAGGTATAGTTGACACATAGTATTACATTAGTTTCAAGTGTACAACATAGTGATTGAACAACTCTACATGTTAGGCTATGCTCATCATAAGTGTACCATCTGTCACCATACAACACCACTATAATACTGTTGACTGTATCCCCTATGCCATGCTTTTCATCCCCATGCCTTATTCATTCCATCACTGGAAGCCTGTACCTTCCTT
The DNA here is from genome assembly GCF_003009895.1 of Hyaena hyaena. Lineage (NCBI taxonomy): Eukaryota > Metazoa > Chordata > Mammalia > Carnivora > Hyaenidae > Hyaena > Hyaena hyaena. The sequence continues at coordinate 63,139 of NW_024081973.1, read as the reverse complement.
CATTTACTATTAATATTTTGCTTCAGATTTATAGTCAAGAGTGAAATTTTCCTTTCTCATGTCTTTGTATGGTTTCAGACTGAATGATTAAGGAGATATTCCCTCTTATCTCTATTTTCTGGAAATGTGTGTTTAAAATTAGGATGATATATTTCTTGAAAATATAACACTTTTGCCCATAAAATCATTTAGTCCAGATATTTTCTTGTGCAAGATGTTCAAAGTCTGTTTTGATTTCTTCGGTAAGTATGAGACTGTTCAAGCTATTATTAGTTACTTTTTCAGTTCTACTAAATAATATTTTTCTAGAAATCAATGCATTTTGTCCATGTATTCATAAAAGTTAGCAAATTATTATAGATAATATAATTTATTATCTTTCTATTGTTGTGAAATGTACGTAACAAAATTTGCCATTGTAACCACTTTAGGTGTACAATTCAGTGGCATTAAGCAGATTCATAATGTTGTACAACCATCACGATATCCATTTCCAGAGCTTTTCCATCATCTTAAACAGAAACTCTACACCCATTAAGCAATAGGTATTCCTTTCTTCCTGTCCCAAATCCCTAGTAAACTTCTATTCTACTTTTTGTCTGTATGATTTTGACTATTAAAAGGTAACTTTCATAAATGGAATTATTTGCCCGTTTTTAAGTGCTTATTTTATTTTTGAGAGAGAGAGCACATGAGGGTCAGAGGAAGGATCCAAAGTGGGCTCTGCGCTGACAACAGTGATCCCGATGCAGGACTCCCAACTCACAAACCATGAGATCATGACCTGAGCCAAAGTCCCATAGCTCAACTGACTGAGCCACCAAGGCACCCCCCCATTCGCCATTTTCTGTCTGACCTATTTCACTTAGCATGCTACTTTCAAGATTTATCCATGTTGTAGCATATATCAGAATTTTATTCTTTTTAAAGTTTTATGATATTCCATTATATGTATATACCACATTGTATTTATTCCTTCATCTGTTGACAGTCATTAGCTTGTTTCCACCTTTTGGCTTCCTTGAATAATGCTGCTATGAACATTAGGGTCTGTTTAAGTCTTTGCTTATAATTCTTTTTGATAAACACTTAGAGCTGGAAGTGCTGACCATATGATATTTTTATGTTTAACATTTTGAGTAACTCCCTAAGGCTTTCCACAACAGCTGCATCATTCCTAGAAGCAATACACAAAGGTTGTAATTTTCACATCCTTACCAACACTTGTTATTTTCCTTTCTCTTGATAACAGTCATCTTAATAAATGTGAAGGGGTATTACATTGTGGTTTTGATTCATATTTCCCTGATAACTAGCAATGTTGAACATCTTTTCATGTGCTTATTGGGCCTTTTGTAAGTCTTCTTTGGAGAAATGTCTACTCAAATCCTTTGTCCATTTTTTTACTGGGTGGTTTGTTGTTGCTGCTGTATAGTTGTTAAGTTATTGAAATTTTTAAAACTATAGTCTGGCTATTAACCTCTTAGTTATATGATTTGTAAATAGCTTCTCCCATTCTATGGATTATCTTTTCACTCTTTTGATAGTGTGCTTTGATGTACAAAATTTTAAATTTTGGCCAACTCTAAATTCTAAACATTCTCCAAATTGTTTTTTGGCTGCCTGTGATTTTGGTATCATATTCAAAAAAGTCATCACCAAACTCCTTATCATGGAGATTTTTCCTTTATCTTTTTTTCTAGAACTTGAAGAGGTTTAGTTCTTATGTTTGGGTTTTTGATCCATTTGAATTAAATTTTGTATATCAGCTGAGATAAGGGCCCAACTTTGTTCTTTGCATGTAGATATTCACTTTCCCCAATACCATTTGTTAAAGATTCTCCTTTCCCTATTGAATGATCTTGGCACCTTTGTCAAAATCATTGACTGTATATTTGAGGGTTTATTTCTGCACTCTATTCTAGTCCATTGATCTCTGCCTGTCTTTATGCCAGTACCATACTGTTTGATTATTGCCATTTATTTAACCTTTTAAAATCTGGAAGAGTGAATCCTCCAACTTTGCTCTTTTTTTTTCAAAATTGTTTTTGCTATTTGGGGACTCTCAAGATTCTATACGGTTTTTGAATGTTTTTTTTTTTTCTGTAAAAAATGCTTTGCAGTTTCACTTGAATCTGTAGATCTCTTTGAGTACTATTGTCATCTTAACAATATTACACCTTCTGATCAATGAATATAGGATGTCTTTCCATTTATTCATGTCTTCTTTAATTTCATTTAGCAGTATTCTTTAGTTTTCGGTGTACAAGTCTTTTGGCTCCTTGGGTAAATGTATTACTAGATATGTTATTCTTTTTGATGTTACTGTAAACAAGATTGGTTTCTTATTTCCTTTTCAGATTGTTCATTGTTGGTGTATAAAGGTACTACTGACTTTTGCCTGTTGACTTTATATATGTCAACTTTGCTGAATTCCTTTATTAGCTCTAATAGCTCTGTGTGTGTGTGTGTGTGTGTGTGTGTGCGTGCGCGCGCATAGACACACATGCAAATGTGTGTATTCTCAGGTTTTTCTAAATATAAGATCATGTCACCCATGAACAAAGATCATTTTACTTATTCTTTTGTTTCTTTTTCTTGTCTAGTTGCTCTGGCTAGAATTTCCAATACTATGTTGAAGAGAAGTGGTGAAAGCAGTCATCCTTGTTTCACTTGTTCCTTTTCTCAAGGGGAAAATCTTATTTTTAAATCTCAAGTTGTACTCTTAGTTAATCCTGCTTTTTGAAATATTTTTTACTTATTCTTCATTGTTTTTAATAAATCTTGCAGGAACATGTCATTCTTGTTAATTAAAAAACCTTTTCCTTGGTGGATTTACTTTTTTTTTCAATAACTTACACTTTTATTTTATTATCTGTCCTACTTTATTTGGTCTAATTTGGTTATTTTTCTAGCTAGTTTTCTAGCTTCTTGAAAATGTGATTTAAGTTATCAAATTTCAAAATTGTCTTTTTTTCTCATATTACTTTTTAAGGGCATAAATTTTCTTGAAAGCCTTGTTTTGCTATATCCTAGAAGTTTCTTATGTGTATTTTTATCATCTTTTATTTATTTCTAAATTCCAGCATGATTTCGTCTTTACCCTGAGTTATTTAAAGATTTCCAAGCATTCTGGAAATCCGGGTCTCCATGAAATATGTTGAAAGTTTTTTTTTTTGCCTGAGTTCATAATCCATATTTTTATATGTTACATATGTACTTGAGAACACTGTGTATTCTCTACTTTTTGAATATAGAAGTGTACATATGTCTATTAGGCCAAGATTTTACTTTGATCATTCAATAATTCCATAACATGACTGATTTTTGTTATCTGATGACTTTTCAAAAATGAGAAGAAATGTCCAAACTCCTGACTGCATTAGTGGATTCATTAATTTTGCCTTCTAGTTCAAAACTGTTTCACATATTTTGAGGTTATTTTATTACATGCCTGCAAACCTTACATGCCTTAATAGAACTACATAAGTTTTTTATGGTTATCATTTACTGGCTGTATCTTCTTCCATCCTTTAATTTTCAATCTTTGTGTGTCATTTTACAATGTAGGTGTGTTTCTTGCACTGTCTTATCCAAACTGTCAGCTTTTTGCTTTGACCTATTTATGTTGATATATTTTCAGCTGTTTCTCTCATCTTAAATTATTATTTAATTGTGCCCATATTTCTCCTTAGTACTTTTTAACTACATTTACACCCTTTGGTTTCCTTTTACAGCACTTCATTCATACAGATATTATTTAAATTTTAATACTGAGTTACATGGTTATATATTTCACTTTCTTTTTGACCTGCTTCTCCTCATCATTTTTGGCCTCACTACTTACTAAGGTATTTGATAATTTTTATTTCATCATTTTAGAACATATCTTTTAGATTTCTTTTATTTATGTACTTCATCCAAAATTGTTTTCAATGTTAGTGTTTCTGGGAAAATATCCTTAAGTATTTTATGCCACTAGAATATTTTTATCATGGCTTAATTTGTGAATGACCCTTCGGCTGGATATAAAACTCAAGTTTTAAGTTCTTTTCTTTCAACATTTAAAAAATATTGATTCGCTTTCCTCTTTCATTCAATTTTGCTGTTGAAAAGTCTTATGTTAATGAGATTCTTATTCCTTTGGACGTATTCTTTTATCTCCTTAGGCTTTTAGATTTTCCTCTTTATCATTGTGTATCCTAAAATTTCATTATAATATGTCTGGGTTTGTTTTTCTATCTGTCTTCTTTGGCATTCTATAGGCCTTTGGAATTTTAAATCAAAATAAAATAATAAAATAAGATATATTAAAATAACAAATTTTGTCTGTTATCAATGTATCAGAAATGTTTCTCCATTATTTCGTAACATATTTTCTTTCTTCCAGTTTTATATCTCTTTCTTTCTGAAACTTCTAATTCCTGTATTATATTTCTAATAAATCTATCCTCCAAACTGATTAGATGTTCTTTTATATGTTCTATTACTGGATCTTTTTCTTCATCCTTCCTGAAAGATTACTTCAGTTTGGTTTTGTAGTTTACAAATTCCATTATTCTTTTCTCAGTGTGTTCATTATGCTACTTTTCCATTCCATAATTTTATACTTTTTTCAAATACTATATTTTCAAACCTATTTCTGTTTATTCACTTTGGCCATTTGTATGTTTGTTTGTTCTCATTTTATATTATACATTATTACAAATATCTTTTATTTTTTTAGAATGTACATTAGACTAATTTAAGAAACTTGGTTTTATGTGATCTTTTAATTTTTTACATTTTGCTTCTGATATTATTTCTCACACTGCATGTTGTTTTACTTTTGAAATAGTCATTTTCCTCAAATGCTTTGATATTTTGACTGGTTTACTTGTTTTCTTCAGTGAATATTGGCTACTGTGAAGGGCAATATAAATGAGGGAAGGTCAGAGCACAATCCACATCAGTCTCTATGATCTCAGTAGTGGAGATGTGAGTAAAATCTAGGATGGAGAACCTCAGCCAACAGGAATCACTGCCAATCACTCCTCACCTCAGAGCAATTTATGAGATCAGAAATTTATGTTTCTTAACCAGAAAGAAGTATTGTCTTGAGGAATATGTTCTACCTCATTAAAAATATTTTATGATAAATTCTTTATTATATGTCTTTAAAATTTGTGATGTTGTTGTTAATATACTGTTTCCCTATTGTCATGTGAAATGTTTTGTTTTACTGAAAAAGTAGTGTTTTTAAACTAGAATAATAAATATTCTTCATAAAATATCTATCCAGTTTCCTAATAATCTACAAAATAGCATATTACTTAAGTAACATATACCTTTGATAAAAGTACATATAATTTTGCTTTGTAAGTCTTTTCAAATGTGTATGTAATTTTTAAATTTTCACTAACATTGTATTCTTATATATTTTAATGGAGAAAAAGCACTACAGATAACTTGTAGTACATACTTTGAAATTGAAACCAATTGTCTAATGATATTCACAAAGTGATTAGCCATTTTTGTGAAATAGAGTAGTACCTACAGCATAAAATTAAATAGGATATTAATCATTATGCTTGAGGGCATAAATTAGACTATAATCAAGGTTAGGAGATGATGTAATATACCTATAGTTGAGCAGGATTAGATTCATTATCAGATTTTCAGCCCCATTTCGGTATTAGGTATAGTCTGACCAGGTAATATGGACTCAGAGTAATGCTATAGTTAGGAACCCATCACTTTATTGTTGCAGTGTATATGTAATATGGCTCCTTTTCTTCTTAAACATTTTTGCAATTTGCTACTGCTGCATTGAAATCCATCTGAATTCAAACTCTTCAGAGAAAAGTGCCCTTTCCCTAGTTCCTTCCCTCTTCCTTCCCCCTCACTCCCTATCTTTTTTGTTCAGTACATCCATTATGCTTCTCAAAGGCACAGCTGAAATGTACAATTCAGGATGGTGATGCCTCAGCTTATAACCAAAAGATTTTCAAAAAGGTCTTGGAAACTTTACTTTTACAATATGACTAAGTAACTCACACGTTAGAGAAATATATATATGGTTTTAGGATTTCTTCCTAATTGTATTGTTCTGATATAAGCACTCATCTACACAATTTGATCAACTTCGTCCCTATTTTTCACATGAAGAAATTGAGAGGAAATAAATACCTGACTTAAGTGTTCCCTTCCAAGATTTATGAATTAAAAATATATTTTAAAACTGAGTTTATGTAAAATAAAGATGAGGAATCTTAATAGAGAAAATAATGAAAAAATCAGTATATATAAATATATATCAGAATACCACATGCAGTCTATGATGTCCTTATTGAAACACACACCCACAAATATTAGCCTGATTTCCACTGTATTTCCCAACTTCTTTTCCCTCAGATATATATACAATATTTTTACATATAGTTTAACAGATTATTTTGTCAGAATTAATTTTGGTGTTTAAATGTTCTTTCTTCACATTTATTTTCAGTCTCATTTTATAAGTATCAAAAATTTCCCTCAGTTTGAATTGGAGTTTTATAAAAAACAGGAATAAGGAGTTACAGTCTCTGTAATAATCTGCTGTAGCTTTATTTTATTACTTGTATTGCTTCTAGTCCTTAAGGAAAGAAAAAAGTTACCCCTTATTCAGTTCTTAGTCTACTGCCCAGAAATAAAATAAAGATACTTAGAATGGAAATATTTTAAATGTTCAAATCCTACATTTTAAATGTGGCTTGGTCTGGAATAATGAACATTAACTTGAGTTATGAATATTATTTAAATTAAATTTTCTTGGGAATTCAAATCAATAAGCACATTTTATATAATAAGTTGGTACAATTTTCAATTGTGTTATAAAACATCTTAGTTTTCTGAAAAATTGTTCTCAAGAAGCACATTACGAATTTCACTGTTTCTATAATTAGATGTACCCTATATCCACTAGAGGCAAAAGCAGTTTTAGACTACTTTGGGTTACCAGCTGGGATATTTATAATAATCTAGAACATTAAGTGTGCGATGAGAAAAAATATGCCTTCCAGGAAGGAAAGAAAGTTTCTCACTTAATTAACAGTGTAAGACACATCTTGACTGTGAGTTGCTGGTAGCACTGATGGCATTAAGAAGGCTTCCAAAATGTTCAACCATTATACCTAGTTTAACGTATGCAGTGAACTTTCCAGCTTTGCTAATATGGATATTGATTTTGTCCAAATGATTTTTAAAATCATTCATTTATAACCAGGTGATGTGCAAGTCAAACTTCTATAACTTTGTAAATATTAATCAGAATTTTCTTTAATGAATGAACTAATTTCTCTTTTTGCTTAAATACAAATAGCTTTTTTTCTATATATCCATAAACATCCCATAATGATTTTAAAAAGTCAATGCATATTACTCTTGTTTAAAATTAAAATGCTATTTATAACAAATTATTATCAAAAAAGTGGAAATTTTTAAATTTGCATCTAAATATATCAATTTCTATAGATGGTTTGATTCATCTTTTCTTCCTTTTTTCTCTAAAGTTATCTGGAAGCATTTTGGATGTGTATAGTGGTGAACAGGGAATTTCACCAGTTAATATGGGCCTTACAAGTGCTTCCTGTCCAAGTAGTCTGCCAATGAAAAGAGAAATTACAGGTAATGTTGCTTTTATAGTTTTATCCCTTTGTAAGTCCACTACTTAAGTTATAAGGGACATATATTACCAAGCTAAATACAGTTTTTAAAATATTATCAAAATAGTTAAAATGGGAGAAATGTAGATAGTAAATTTACTCTTTTTTTCTATGACAATCAAATAACAAGTTAATATAACTTATAATTCAACTGAATTGACTATTTTAGAAATTGGGCAAATATACACATATGCTCTACATACATAGTTTTCTGTATACATATATATACACATATGTATATATAACAATTTGACCAAGTTGTTCACTTAACAGTTCATTTTGATATTGAATACATGCAGTTTATTAACATGGTTACAAAATAACTGATTGATTAGGGGGAAAAGATTTTTTTTCTGTATGTAGATTTGATATAAAACAATTAGATTGCTCCTTTTTACCTTGCTTTATGGATTTCCTGATAGATTCACATTTAATTTTCTCAGGTATGTAAAAAAAAACCCTCAATTTTCAATAGTACATATCAAAATTGCTATAACTCAAAACAGTTGTAGGGAAACTGTCAAGTTCCTCCAATATATGGATGAAGAAATCAAGGGTCAAAAGAGTTATTTTCATAGTCATACAGCTGATTTGAAGCAGATGTGCATCAAAATAAGGATTTCCTGACTTACAATGTCCACTGTTAGTTCCTCCATAAAAATAAAATTTTAAAAATTAAAATTTCTATAACAAGTTTTTAGTTTGGAGCCCAAACATTGATCTTTATTAATATTTTCATAGTTAATATTAACAAATTTAGTAAGCACAATAGGTCTATTTTGGGGTCTAACCAATATCTCAAAAATTTTTATGCATACAAATTATTTAGATTAAAATGAATTAATACAGTTTTAAATAAACAAGTTTAAATAATTGTATTCCTATGTTACCTGTTTTAAAAACTAGAATAATACAAGAAACACTGCATGAATTATTTATGCTATATACTAAATTATCCCAAAATTTAACAGATTGAACTAATAAACATTTATTATTTCATATAATCTCTATGGGTCAGAAATCCAAAGATGACTTAGAAAATTGGTTCTCAGAGCACCTGAGTGGCTCAGTCATTTAAGCATCTGACTTCAGCTCAGGTCACGATCTCATGGTTTGTTAGTTTGAGCCCCTCATCAGGTTCTGTGGTGACAGCTCAGAGCCTAGTGCCTGCTTCAGATTCTGTGTCTTCCTCTCTTTCCGCCCCTCCTTCTGCTTGCTCTCTCTCAAAAATGAACATTAAAAAAATTGAAAAAGAGAAAAGAAAATTGATTCTCATTCAGTCTTTCATAAGGTTGCAGTCAAGACTTCATCCAGAGGTGCAGACATTTGACACAAGGTGGACTAGAGGATGCGCTCCTAAGACTGTTCACTCATGTGTCTTGCAAGTTAGTCCTGGTTGCTGGCAACTGGCTTTGGTTCTTTACCATGTAGACCTCTCCACGGGGCTGATCAAATGTCTTCACGATATGACAACTAGTGATTCAAGAGACACCGAAGCGGATGCTGAACATGCCTTTATGACCTAGTCTTGGAAGCCACACTGGTCATTTCCACAATATTCCGCTGGTGTCACAGGTCAGCCCTGTTCAATGTGCAAAGGAACTACCAAAGGTGTGAATGTCATGAGAATCATTTTAGGCCATGTTGGTGACTATCATAAATGCTTAAAACCGTGTAGTGCATAAAGTATCATTTCTTAGAAGTGCTGAGTTGTTGGATAGGAATATCTGAGAAGTGTAGCTAGTTCTAGCTCCACGGATGTAGAAATCATAACTACTTATGAAAAATGTACGTTGTAAAAATTTAGGTTGGAATAATTTTATATAATCTTAAAATTCTTAAAATAATAATAATGATTGAGCAGTTTAACATTTGCTATGACTTGAACCTCTTTTCATCATGACAATGATGATCAAATAAGTATTATATTATACCAACTTTACAGATGAGGAGTTGAGTCACAGAGAATTTAGGTAATAGATTTCATGTCTATTAAATGGAAAACGGAAATACAGATCCACTTTTCAAAGCTTAAAAGGCTCACCATTACCTCTTACTTAAAGAGTACTTTGCTCCAAGTTTCTAAATATTTGCATAAAATATTATTATGGCATTTGGAGTAAGTAATATAATATTTTCACCTAATATTTCTGAGTTATGTTGACTAGAGAGGTTGTAAAGTGTAATTAAGCACTATCTGAATTATCTTCTTTTTGATTAGAAACAGATACACGAGCTTTGGCAAAAGAGAGACAAAAAAAGGACAACCACAACCTCAGTGAGTATATTTTCCTTTTTTCTAAAAAAAAATAATAATAGTGAAGGAGGAAATGCATGGAGATTAAAATATGTGGTCTTTTATTATCATTCCATAAGTATTTTGAGATCACATAACCAAAATTAATAGTATATTCTCACTAGTTGAGCTATTTTAGGAAATTTAAATGAGGTGAAGGCTCAGAAAAGCTACATATTTTTAGGAAGTGAAACATCTCAAATTGTCTCCTTGATCACTCTGTCTCTTGAGCAGGCTGGGTGTGACAGAGATGAGTGTATTTAGTTACATTTGAGCTCTAGTGTGACTCATTGACTCAAAGAGATAAAAGTGGCTTTAAAAATTGCACACCACTTAAAAATCAAGTAAAGGCTCCATGTTCTCATCTTTCTGTGTCAGTCTGCTCCTCTCTTCCTAATGATAAGTTATCTGAAAGGTATTGCTTATGTTGTACTGCTGAATTCTACCTCTGTAAAAAATGTCTCTGATGCCTTCCTGGGGGTCAGTTTGACTCTGACAAGGGGTCACATGAGATGGAGAAATACAAGCAAGGGAAGTAGTTTAGCAGCAATGTTGAGCTTAATGGTATTTGGTCTTGTCTTAAGTGCTTAACTGTCTCGAGTGAGCTTGACTAATGCAGTATAAGCCATTCTGTTTTGCAAGCCACATCAAAAAATGAGAAGAGAATAAGATAGAATAAAAATAAATAAAAACATTAAAGCTCTAAAACTAACCACGAATGTTCTTATATGCGGTTAGTAGAAGTTGATTCTACATGTAGCTGTGAACCCTGTGGCCTTCTGTTCATATTGCACCTGCCTGCATCACAAGGCGATCAAAGTCTGCTGACGTGAGATTGCGAGGGAAGAGCTTACATGTGGTTCTGACTGTCCTCAGTGTCATTGTGGAGAGGAGCATGATCTGATTCCCATAGCCCTTAGTGGTAGAGCAGATAAGCTTTGGTGCAGACTATGAGACAAATAGAACATGAGTTGGGTGGGGAGGGGGGAGCGGGTAGTTGTTGATAGAAGGAATTAATACAGCAAGGAACTACTGGCTTCTCTCTCAGTTTTAAACTTGTTAATTCATTATTATTCTCCTTGTTCTTCACTCCTCTTCTCTACATCTGCATTTTAAATAACAGATCATTTAACATGAAGTATGATAGGCACCTGGTATGTCTATTATCAAGTATCTTCTAATCTGGATTCCCTTACTGGGAGATGTTGCTTTTTGGAGATATCAATGTTAAAAATTTTTAATATGTTTTCAATATGATGTATCTAAGACAATCCCTAAAATCTGTGAGGATCGTGGGAAGAGGACAAATGAAAACTCACTTACCAGAAGTCTAAATATTTAAAAGTTGTAGCTCAATCTCCATTAAAACATGCTCTATTCTTTCTAAAGACTGGAAGGCTAGGTGTAAATTCAGAATTCTAAGATCATCAGAACTCTGAGGGGAGATTTCAGAGTGAGGCAAAGCCAGCCCTCAGCCAGCAGCCCATCTCACTTCTCTCCCCACTCCTTGTTCCATTCTGTGCTGCCAGTGGCCTCAGACATGAATGTAAACACTCATCTTGTACATTTTAGCTCCACACCCATCTGTTTAAATGGCTTCCCCTTGTCTGCATCTTGAGCCTAGAGGTGAGCACAGTGCTGTCATGGTCCTCCCTCAAAAGGATGGACTTGGAAGTGGCCTCCATAGTCTCTGGAAGTGGGCTCAGAGCATTGGGAGGATATTCCTGGAACAAGTTAGCCAGTGTAGTTTGACTCTGTGGGTGACTTGCTCACTGGGGAAGGATGTGGTGAGTATGGGTCCAGGATAGGGGCCTCTCTCACCTTGACCTAAGGACAGGAATGAATGAATGTACCAAAATTGTGAAGAGTGAAACCACACATGGCATACAGTAACTTGGTAATTTCTTAAAACTTGACTGTTTTACAAATAACTAGTACTGGGTATGAAAACATTGAGGAACCTAAGTTCTTATTATAATTAGCCATTAAAAATTTATCAAGCACAATCTAAGAAGAGTAGAGGAGGAACTTCTGATACTTTACATTTAAATAATAGATTTGGGAGAAATAGTCTAAAACTAAACCAGTTCCCTATTTTGAGGTAAAACTATGAACATCCTTCATAGCTATTCTTCATCTTATATTTAAAAGTCTGTTTTATAATATAGAAGTGAGTATGTGTGAACATAGACTTATTAATAATTCTTACTGTGAAATATGTATGTATTTCTATTAGCTTTACTTTTGCTTACTTTCTTTTCTTGTTTTTTAATGTGGTGTCATTGTTTTTTGAATCACATGCACTGGGAAAAAAGGATCAGCAAAGAGGGAAAATAAACTCTCTCAAGAATCAATTATATTCCACTTTTAGAGTAACCCCAATATATTATTACTGAAGGTCAAATCCATTAATGGTGAATTGCTTTATAGAGACAATTGTTATCTTTCATGATTTTCCTTATTTCTGGTAGCAGATCTTAATTTTTAGCATGTATAAAGAATGTTCAAATATTTTTGATATATGATTTTCTTCTTCTTCATGAACTTTTTCTTCCTTCACTTCCTGGAAAACTTTTAAAATGTTACCTTTTGGAATAAATATTATATAGAACTATATGTTGTGGTTCTTGATTCTAGGAATATAAACTATAAAACTCACTATACTGTATGAAACTGCTTTTAGATAGGAGTAAATACAGGAAACTCTATTTATTTGTATATCTGACATTTATTGAATATTTATTAGAGGCATAAAATCTCCAAAAGTAATTAATTCATGGAAATGCAAACAGAGAAAACAGTCTCTGAATAAGAATTTATGCCAGAGTTCTCAAAATGTAGGCCCTAAACAAATAGCATCAACATCACCTGGGAGTTTGTTAGAAATGGAAATCTTTGGGCCCAAACTCAGACCTACTAATAGGTTTGGAATACAAATCCATTTTTACAGTCCTTCTACATATATCTAATGCATGCCACAGTCTGAAAACCACTATTCTATATATCATTGAAAAAATTTTAAATTAGAAAAATATATTCACAGTCTAATCAACATTTATTAGCACCTCCTATATGCCAAATAGGAGGATAGAAAAATGTGGAATAAATTGCCCCTGCCTTCAAAGAAGTCACAGTCTAGTTGGGGACACACACGTACCATGTGCCGAACTTTGTGTCAGGACTTCAGGGATTGTATGAGAAGACTAAGCATGGTGCAGACCTTGAAAGATTATGATCCTGATGGGTGCATTCATATGTGAAATGATGATCCAATAGGATAAATATATATATATAAATGCAAATATATTTTTCAATATGGATAAGTATTTTAGCATTTCCAAAAAAAGTGAAAAAACTGGTTTTTGAGAGAAAATGTTTTTAAAGCATTATCAATAATAGAATCACAATTTTAATGCTGTTATTTTTATTTTTAGAATTAAATATATTTGGATTTTTATTGTATTTCTGAATACTTTTTTGACTATATGGAAATTATTTTGCTTAATTTTTTAAAGATTATTAATAAAGTTTACAGCTGACCAAAAGTGAATTGTGTTTTAACTCGAATAATGAATATTTTAAATAAAAAATATTTCTTTTTCAATAGTTGAAAGAAGAAGAAGGTATAATATTAATTACCGAATCAAGGAGCTTGGCACTCTTATTCCAAAGTCTAATGATCCGTGAGTTCAACAATCATTTCTATAATAATGATATGGTTTGACTACACCCCAAAAAATGGGTGGGAGGGAGCAAGGGGAGGGGAGAACCAATTATTAGGAATCTAAGCAGCTTATGGTATAGGTAAAACTACTGCTGGTCTTCTTATTAAATATCTACTCAAGACTGATGGTTATTAAGCATCAACGCTGTTACTAACATTTGTCCTTCTGAGATGTAGGAGATAAGAAAATTATTTCTTCTCAGTTCATAGCAGGTCTTTCTAAATGGCATCAATATTGGCAAATTTAGTGGTAATATCAAATCTTGTCTATGATACTGGTATACTCAGTTTATGGTTATAGCAATTCTTCCAGTGTAAGATTTATATGCACCTGGGCATTGAATTGTTGGGTTTTCAGCTGTCTCAAAATTCTGGAGGCATGCAAGTAAAAAAGTAGAATTGTGACAACATGCTGATTGATGCCAACCAATAATTGGTTATTGTAATTACATTTCTGCCACATTTTGGTGTCATACACACTTAAAGTTATTAAGCAAGATATTTGAGGTTGCAGGAACTACCTGATTAATCAAGGTATCAAGTTAGAATGTTGAATGTTTCTCCAAAAAATAAAAAAAATGCTGTGTCGCATTAATAATGACTTGAAAATGTTTCATTCACACTGAGAACTGGTGTCTCCTGATACTGGAGATCATCAATTATTCAAAAACAATGATGTTTGATAAAGCGATATTAGTGAAACGTGGAATACTTTTTCCCTGAATCCAAATGTGCCAATTCATGTAGACAATTCAATAATTTGTAATAGAAAGAAATGTAATATTTATCTTCGTGGACATATAGATGGAGAAGGCATCCCATGGAATGGTAGAAAGAGCTCTGCATGGAGCATCTGAAGAGCTTGGTCATAGTGTAGGCCCCACTGTTAACTCTTCAAATCTTTTATTATTTAAAAAAATTTTTTTAATGTTTTTATTTCTTTCTGAGAGAGTAAGAAAGAGAGACAGCATGAGCAGGGGAGGGTCAGAGAGAGAGGGAGACACAGAATCTGAAACAGGCTCCAGGCTCTGAGCTAGCTGTCAGCACAGAGCCCGACGCCGGCTCGAACCCACGAACCGTGAGATCCTGACCTGAGCTGAAGTCAGATGCCCAAATGACTGAGCCACCCAGGTGCCCCTCTTCAAATCTTTTAAAAGTCCCTAAATATGCAACTCTTTCTATCAGTAGAAGAGAATACCCATTTTCCTGGTAGGACTTATATTTTTTAACATGTAATATATAACTGCGCAATTATTCACCAAACATTTGTTGTAAGGCCAAGGCTTTTTTGTTTGAATATGTGTTCAAACAAGAAAGAAAAGTAAGAAGCTTTTCTTTCTTACATAAACTGCACCAAAATGTATAGTCTATTTTAATTTCTTTAAAATAAAACAAAAATGTACACAACCTAAGTACAGATGGACTTTTAAAATGAGTAGATGCTTATTTTTTTTAATTTTTTAATTTTTTTTTAAATTTCTGAGAGAGAAAGAGAGACAGACAATGTGAGCAGGGGAAGGTCAGAGAGAGGAGACACAGAACCCGAAGCAGGCTCCAGGCTCCGAGCTAGTTGTCAGCGCAGAGCCCGATGCGGGGCTCCAACCCTCAAATCGTGAGATCATGACCTGAGCCGAAGTCAGACGCTTAACCGACTGAGCCACCCAGGTGCTCCCATACACTTATTTGTGACAGCATATTTTTTAGCAAGCAACCTTTATGGACATTTTAACTGAGTTTTTCCAGAACTTTTAACATAATATTCCTACAAACAATAACTCTTTTTATAAATACCTTCTTTTTTGGCATTCATATTTCATTAGCTAATGTACCTATAATTTAATTTTATTATCAACATAACAAATACAATAAGTATGCACTTAATAACTTACCAATAAGTACATGGCACTACAATGATAACAGAAATACCTGGACATATCAGAGGGTGGCCTATTGCCCTCTATTACCTACTTTGTCCTAACAGCAGTCAGTGAGTGTCACAAAGGGAATGGAGAACATTAATTAACCTTGATTGTGATTGGATAAATGTCAGTTAAGAAAGGTTCTCTTATAACTGGTGGAGCTAACCCCCAGTGCCTGGGTGCAGTTATATGCAGAAAGCACATGGGACTTTAAAGCTGGATTGTGAAACCTAACTCACCATCCTCACCATGCCTTTAAGGCACCAATTGTATGATTGGAGTTTTATAAACATAAAACCAAATAATATATATGAGAATACCATACACATTATAAATCTCACTTGGGGGATTATTATTCTGTATGTTTAAGAAACTTTGGTTATAAAAAGTCCTCTTTCTACTTCTAATTTACTGTCTAGAACCAAGAATGGCAAGCTTTTCCTGGAAAGGGCCAGATAGTAAATATTTCTAGTTTTGTAGGCCATATAGTCCATGACAACTTTCTAACTCTGTTATTGTAACATGAAAGCAGACATAGACAATATGTATATGAATGAACATGGCTGTTCCCACTGAAACTTCATTGCAAAAATAGACTGCAAGTTGTAGTTTGCCTACCCATGTTCTAGGATAAAGAAAATCAATTTATCGTAGGATCGTATCTGAAAGAGAATACCATTGGGAAAAGTTGATTGTAAGTGTTCTTAAGTGGTTTTTTCTTCTTTATGGATCTGGGAAAGAGGTATGATTATTTATTTTAATTGTATTATGTTATATGTATGGAAATGATATTTGGGGTCTAATTGAAAACACATTAATTGATTAGATGTTAATGGTATCTATATGTGGCTCTGCGCACATAGTATAGCATAGACAGAAGGAACACTTCACTGTCAGCTCTGTTATTCCAGAGCTACTACTCTGTTTCAATGCATCTTATCCCTTGTTTTTTTGTGGCCTCACCTAAACACTAGTTCTTCTCTCTAGCGTCTGCCAACATGAATCCCATGGTTGAATCCAGAACATAACCTCTTTAAAACTAGGATCTATGGGCCTAAGGAGTAGCCACTTGCTCTATGAAACTATTTTGGATTCATTTGTTGAATTTACAGACACTACTATGGGTAATCTAAAAGTTACAGAAAATTAATTAGTAGAGAGAGAGTGTGTGGATAAAATAGAGGAGGCAAGTTTCACTTTGAAGAAATGTTATTACTGTGTGTGACAATGATGGAATTAACAAGTGGATCAAAAAAATCAAACAAGATTTCAGTTTGTTGTACCATTTCAAAGCACTTGTTTGCAACCATTAAAATTCATAAAATATTTTTAGGGGCACTTGGGTGGCTCGGTCAGTTGAGCATCTGACTCTTAATTTCAGCTCTAGGCCTCAATTTCTCGATTTGTGAGCCTTGAGTCAGGCTCATGCTGACAGCGGGTAGCCTGCTTGGGATTCTTCTCTCCCTCTTTGTCTGCTCCTCCCCAGCTCATGGTCTTTCTATCAAACTAAATAAATAAACTTATAAAATGAAATTCATAATTTTTAAAAATAAGAAATATATCAGATTACAAAATTGTCTAATATGGGATTTTTCAGATTGTGTGCTATAACCTATTAATGGATCACAAAATCAATCAAATGGGAAAGATTCTGCATTTTTAAACAAAGAAGGAAGAATAGTATTGGTATTATCGGATTATTACATACTACACCTAAAGGGAATAGTAATATCTTGTGAAACATTTTTTTTTTTTTTGCAGTTTTATGCACTGAGAATACACTGGTTCACAGTAGATAACATAATTCTTATGGCAGATGCATTTGAGAAAGTGTGAAATCCACAGATTTGCAAAAAGAGCATTGAATTAAGTGAGGAAAACTGGGGTTCATCTTCTAAACACCACATGCTCTTCGGCAAATAGCAGAAACCATGAAGTAGTTGACCTCGGAGGACCTTTCCAGCTCATGATTAGAATAAACTTAGTGGTTGGCTTGGGGAATCAAAGCCAATACCTAGAGACATTTTGAATTCTATGAAGTTGCCATTTTTAATGTATCAAAAACATTCAGAAATTTGTAGGTCATTGCTAGGTCAGAAGGGTAAGGTCAGAAGGGAAAATAATATAGTGAACAGCTATACTTGAGATAATATGTGCTGAAAAAACTTAAATGAAAAAACAAACTACCAAGGAATGACAATCTCTTGATCATTGATTGAAAAAAAAAAAAAAAGAAAACCAAATGAAACTAACGAACATGAAAAGTAAGAGCTTCTACAGATGTGTGGTAGTGGTCTACCTCATATAATGCTTTATATAAGGTCTGACTTATATAACCATATTTATAAAAAGTCTTATTAGTGTAAATGAAATATACTGTCAGAGCCTGAATTATTCTATTGGTACTAACAAATTACTCTTGTGTTTTTTTTGTTTTTTTATTTACGACCTAGATGACAGTTTTTTAACTAAATTGATCTGGGTTTTTTCCCCCTCTAATGTCAGAACTTTCTCTTGCTTTTGTGTAAGAATGGTGGTTGAAGCGGTATATGAGACTTAGCAAGACTTTCTATGTTAGGAGTAATAAAGTGTTGATTGAAGAAAGAAAAAAATCAAACTTGTCATGGTGTCCTCTTTCTTTCTTCATTTTTTAATGTTGTTAAGTGGATGTGCACTCCTAAGATGACAGACTGTATATTTTCCATACTTTACCTGACCACATTCCTAATCTAATGTGTGCATTAGAATGCATAGCTTTTAACTCCTCAAAAGTTTAAAGTTCTTCAAAGAGAATCATTTGGTAGAAAATGAAAAGCCAGTATCTACATTTATTCCGTAGGCATGCCTTGTTGTGTATTAATGTAGCTGTCATAATGTTTTTAATGACTAACTGTTTGAAATTATCTTGAGAGAAAAACATCTCCTTAATAAATTTGTAAAACAAAAATATTTTTTAATGTTTATTTATTTTTTAGAGAGAAAGAGAGAGAGAAAGATGTAGAGTACCCCAGGGGAGAGCAGAAAGAAAGGGAGATGCAGAATCCAAAGCAGGCTCCAGGCTCAGAGCTGTCAGCACAGAGCCCAATGAGGGGCTCGAAACCACCAACCATGAGATCATGACCTGAGCCAAAGTCAGATGCTCATCTGACTGAGCCACCCCGGTGCCCCAAAAACATTTAAAAAAGAAACCTCATACATTAAAATGGCTTTAAAAATAGAGTGAACTTTTAAAAATTTAGTGCAAATAATGTCAGGTAGAAATTGTCAGAAGACCCATTCTGTGATCTCTATGATCATTTTGAAGGTTTAATTAGACCTAAATAAACAGCACCTTAAACTTCAAAATTGACCAGAGTTATCCTCTTTCTATTGTTTCTTTTCTTCAAGTTTTCCCTCCAATGAGAAGAAATGAAACAAAATTAGAGCCATAAGTCTCCTGCTGACTCTTAGAGTTTTAATCCAAGAGTCCAATACCTTTTTAAGTTACAGGTACTTTTTTAGTTTAATGACAAAAGTAGCCTCTTTCTGCATAGCCTTCCCGTCCCCTGATAAGTCACTGTGAGTGGAGTAAGACCAGCAATTCGTAGACAACTGACAAAGCATTTGCACACTTTAGACAGACACTGGTAATGGGTTGGTGACTTCCAGTAGAAAATGGCTTAACCAGGCCCTAGTAAGCATTTTCACCTGCTGGTAGAAACATGTATCTTCCTTTAATTTGTTATGGCTGATAGAAATATCATGTAACCTGAACACCCAGGGAGGCATATGCAAATCAGATTTTTCATAAACTATATCTTCCCACTTCTGATTATTTAACAAAAGCATAGTAATTTCAATATATCTCACATAGATCATAGAAACCAAAAATACATGCAGTGTAATGTCTTCTTAAAATTTTCCTGCATGCTTACTGTATGTTGTATTAAAAATAATCTTATGACTCTAAACTAAAATTTCATCAAGGTTTACAACAGCTCTGATGAACTTTTAGCAATTAGCTTGGCCTCATTCTCCACATGTATTCTTAACTCTCATATAGGATCTAATTCTTTGATGTATTTTTTCAGATGTTAAAATCGGTAGCCTATTTCATGATTCCAGATTTATCATTTCTCCTGTCTTCAAAATAAGTTTTAATAAAATATTTTTTATGCTATAACCTGAAAGGTTATCTGGTTGTATTTAATTATTTGCACTTAAACTTATTTAAAAATAGGCATCCTGCTTTGTAAAAAAAAAAAAAAAAAAGTATTGACGGCTTTTGTGTAGAAAAATTTGCCTAACAATTCTAGAAAGTTTTGCTCTATTGCTTAAAGTGATGTTGCCAAACTCTGATTTGTTTCACAATCACTCAGGATCACCATTCAGAAGAAACCTTATTTTTTTTTTCTTAGAAGCATAAAAGCAACCTTATTAGAAAGTAGGTTAAAAGATTGGTACATTTGAAATGATCTTAAAAAATTTAGGCTTAAGTCCTCAGTAATGTACATTTCCTAGTTCATTAATGCAGAAATACTGCACATAGATTTTAATCTCAGAGTTAATAATAAAAGCAATTTTCACTAAAAATATAAAAACTGTAATGGTAGAATCATGATATTGCATTTAGCTCTCCCACAAAAAGTCACTTTATTACTTTCTTTTGACACTTATTTTCATTCTGGGATTAATTTTACTATATAAGGGCTTCTTAACTATTCTATTAAAATTTCTATTCAGAAGCAATAATATCTAAGAGTGAATAATAGTCATGTAAATCATTATTTCATATTAATGTAAAAGATTTTGTAAGTTCTTATGAATTCTGCTGACATGCACAATTGTGAAAAGGTTATCTCTCCGTTCTATAGTGATACGCGCTGGAACAAAGGAACCATTCTGAAAGCATCAGTGGAGTACATCAAGTGGCTACAAAAAGAACAACAGAGAGCTCGAGAATTAGAACACAGACAGAAGAAATTAGAGCAGGCTAACAGGCGGCTTCTACTCCGAATTCAGGTTTTTATAAAAATGTTGCCATGAACCACATAGCTTATATATAACTTATCCATCATCGTTTTTATTCATTGTCTCATTTATTTTTTTTCTTATTAACAATTATTTTTTTTCCTTCCAAAGGATAATTTTATTGCCTTTTAGAAGCTCATGAATTGAGTTGTTTCAATTAGATTTTGATTAGGAGTCCAGGATCAAGGTGGCTTTGGAAATAGAGTAAATGACAGCAACTAACTGCAAAATGCAGAAATTAGAACAAATTTTATAAACACACAATAGTATCCCAGGTGAAAATTAATAATAAGTAAAACATTTGTGTCTCTAGATAAAATTGGACACTAAGGACACTAAATTCTTCTCTCTCCCTTTTATTTCTTTAGTAACATTGCTATGGATTTCATTGCCTCAAGGCATATTGTACCGGTATATATTAAGTCACTCCTCATCTGCTCATGTGACACAAAATATCAAAATATGGGTTTTCATAACTCTCAATATTTTTTATGTGAGCATGCTTATTGCCAGGTAAAGCACTACTTTGTTTCCATGTAATGGCCTTATAGTGAGAAATGAATCAGGAAGAATAAGTGAAATATTTTCCACTATCTCCAAAAGGCTGTATTGCAGTCTGAGCCACTGTGAACCATTATATGTTATGTATTCCTTTAAACAGCAATGGGAGGAGAATTTTTTTTTAATCTGTATAGTTTTCTCAGGGTTATTTTTCTGGCAAGAGAAATATACTATATTCCATTACTTGCAAAGAATATTATAGTATGTATTACTCTTCATTTGAATGCTTGTTAATATTTTGTTTCTATTTCTGGTTTTCTGGTTTTCTACAGTCAAGTCTACCTTCAAAGCCATTATTTAATTATTCTTGTGTGCTATTATTGCAGGAATTAGAAATACAAGCTCGTGCTCATGGTTTGCCAGCCCTGGCTTCACTTGGCACAGTTGATTTAGGTGCTCATGTCACCAAACACCAGACCCATCTTGAGCAGAATTCAGTAGACTATTGCCAACAACTGACTCTGTCTCATGGGACCAGCCCTGAGCTCTGTGATCAAGCTATGGCCTTCTCTGATCCTTTGTCACACTTCACAGATTTATCATTTAGTGCCGCTTTGAAAGAGGAACAAAGATTGAATGACATGCTCCTGGATGACACAGTATCTCCATTTGGAACAGACCCTCTGCTATCTGCCACTTCCCCTGCAGTTTCCAAAGAAAGCAGTAGGAGAAGTAGCTTTAGCTCAGATGACGGCGATGAGTTTTAAAAAACAAACAGGCTCGATTCATGCGAAGCAATTCTGTGCGGATGCTAGGCAATTACGTTCTGTTTCATATATTGCTTTGGCTTAATTTTTCCAAAAGGAATATACTGTTCATGAGAAACTGATTATAAACAACAGAAGAATTCACAGGAAGAAGAAACATGGTATTGAAGAATTATTGAGAACTAAAAAGGATTTTTTCTTCTTTGACTAAGACTACTTAGCCCAAATCTACTTAAATTTTGTTTTCCTGGAAAGAGGTACAGCATAGGAAATAGCTTTCTACTGATGTTTTAAAAGTAGCAATGTAGTGATGTACCATTAGAACTAACAAACTTCAGGCAGTAAACCTACTGAAATATACAAACCTTTTCTTAGCTATTCACTTCCAACTCCTTCCAGTCTTACCTTAGTTTTCAAGTATCAAGCTCAACAGATCTGGTAGTTCATTGCCTCTCTCCTCTATCTGGTGGGACATGATGCTTGACGTTCAAACTTGACAGAGGAAATAGTTGAAAGACAGATTACCTGTGACTTCTAATTGAAAAGTGAATCTACAACGAACATTAGAATTTTCCACAATAAAATACCAAAAATGTGTAAAAACTTTGCTTTCTAAAATTAGACCCTAATTCCTTTAGTCAGTTCAATTATAGTAATTCTATTTATGGAGACATTCTGTTGTCAAAGAAGGAACACACTGAATACTTTTCTCAAGAATCTGAACTAAAATTTTACCACTTCAACAAAGATACACTTACACACAGGCACAGCAACATAGGTATCATATTTCTTTTTTATTTCCTTTCACTTTTGTGATTTTCTAATGAGCATCAGAAATCACATTCCAAATCCTATCTTTTTCAACAAAAAGACATTTTGGATAATCAATTTTAGTAAATAAAACACACACACACACACACACACACACACACACACACACACAACCTACTAGGACAATTTCTAAGCTATCTAAAATTTATCGCTGTCTCTAAAAATGCATGTAAATTAATTAGGTGATACAGTGTGGCTCCAAATTGACAATATGGAAAATTAGTTTGCCAGCTGACAAAATTATTTGTAAAGCAGACTCTTTTTTATTGCATTGTGCTCTGAGTGGAGGATAGATCTCCATTCCCATAAGTAGTTAGAGCACCCCATGAATTTGCTAGCTTTGTTAGCATTTGCTAAAAATGTTTATAACCATAATGCTTTATTCAAAATTTTCTCTCTTGAGCTTGGCATTGGGGGTTGACTTAACCAAGGCTGTTGCTCTGTGCTGAACCTCTATGAGTGATCATCTGATCTATGAGTATTTGTGGAGAGATAATCAAACTGCAATGGATCCTGTGACAATGTAGAACAGTGAGCAAGCTCTGGTCTTACTCCTCAGGGAGTAACAAGACTACATGAGAGACAACAACAAAAGATAAAAGACGCATGAATTAGACTCTACCTAGTACAGTATAAGCTGTAAATACAGAAGGTCAGAGAAAATGAAAATAAATGAATAAAGGTTGAAGAATCACAAAACTCTATGGGAAGGCAGAATGTAACTTCTTTTAAAAGCATAAATATGGGGGAGAGGAAGGTATGTTATGGAATAGTATTGACCAAGTGGTAAAAGTTAGAATAAGTTGAGGCGGTGTCTCCATGGAATTTTTGTTAGAAAGATCTGACCACCCTAGAAGATGCCAGGTTGGAAGTCCTGGAAAATAATATTGGCAACAGGTTGTGCAAAACCTTGAGTACCAGGATGAAAAGATTGGTATGAATTGAATTTATTTTACTGGAAGAGAGAAGCCTAAAAATTAAAATGCTACAGTACATTACTGAATAATTTGGAGGTAATCTTCCTTGAATATTACCTTTGGGATAAATTTTTGAAAGGATGCTTTAGGTATTACTCAGAACTATGTCATCACAAAATTTGAGACATATGCTAATGAAAGTGGGAAAATATTAAATTCTTATGTTCTAGGAGTTATCTCAGGCTTAGCTTACAGCATTAGTTCAGAGTTTGGAGAATTAAAATAATTTTATTGTTTGACATGAAAAAATAATTCTAAATTTATAGGAATAGTCATTAAGGCCAGATAGATAAATTCATCTGAAGTATGCCATGTGAAAAAGGGCAATAAGATACACTTTCTCAAGAATTTTCTAGACAACATTATATACTTTTGACTTCATGGTAAAATCCCACTTTATAATCTGGGTCGATAGTTTACTATAACAGTATAAATCATAGAAAAGGAATATATTTTTGAGTCCATGCAAAACACATTCCAGATAGAGGCTAATTTCTATTTTCATTTTATCTAGTATTCTCATTTCTTTATACTCTGAGGAGACTTGCACTGATGATGTCATTACTGTCATTATTTTCCATCCTGTTAAAATACTACTACACAGCCCTGAAACACGTTCCTCATAATCTTGTCTAACGGAAGGACTTGACACAGGTGGTAGAGCGTGGACAAAAGAGATCTGGAAAGGGTACTACTAATATTTGCTGCTACTTTCATATTGTAATAGCTCCAGGGGACTTAAAATGGGTAATGGGTTTTTAAAGACTGAGTAAAGAGTGGTGCTCTGTCACAGTTAACTGAAATAGATTTAATTGTAGTCAGTAGTTCTTTTTAATGCATTGAGAATCTAATGAAAGTTATAGACTTCCCAGAAAAATAAAGAGTTGTATATACAGCCCCAAATTTGCATTGACCGAAAGGTTTTAGTAAACTCCTGAATGTCTTGTTGGATGCCAGGTAAAAAATTCCTGTATCAGTTCTGTTACTTTCATGAATAGCATTGTAGCTATGTATCTATCAAGAGCTAAGTGAGTAGTTAATGTCATATACAGTGATGGAGGAGGGAACCCTAGTTATCTGTATATCACTCTCTCAACCCCAAAAGTGAGGAGGTTGCCTAGGAAAGTGAAAGTGTACCAACACTAGACTATTCACAAAGGAAACTGTTTACTTATAAAGTAGACCCCTTCCAACATCCGCTATTGTTTATATACCTCCTATTATATACTCATGTTATATATTTATAGGCCAGTTTCTCTATGATTATTGGATATTGTAAACATCTGATGATAACATTTTAAAATGAACATATAAATATCAAAAATATATAAATCAAAAGCAAATTGTTTGAGTATCTAAGAATCAAGAGAGATCCTGGGGAAATTGATAGATGTCTAGAATATTTGTGTAGAAATGAGACTTACTGCAGTAAAACAGGTATACTGTTTATCAAACAATTTTGTCACAAAAAGCATCAGCTGTCACTGGACTATTAATACACAATTAACCAAGCTTTGTTCATTCAATGAATCAGTGCATAATTGTAATTATAATAAACTTTGTTTAAAATAAAAGTTTTATTTTAATTACTTTTTGTTATCTTTTCAAAATAATGTCCCATTCAATCTTTTGTCTCTATTTATTATAAAATATTGGCTATCACCTTTTCATGGATTCATATTAAGCAGACCTTTCTACTCCCAAATTATCTTGAAATAACAAGTACCTCCTATGAGTACCTCTTCATATTTTTTTTCTTTTTTAGTGTCCTTTCCCAAAACTGGAGAATTTATATACACAGATTAACTTTCCTCAGTTTACAGACATGATATCAGTGACAATAGCCTTCTTTTGTGGGTCTAAAAGCTCTAAATAATAAATACCCAGATGAGCCGGGGACATTGAGAAATAGCCTTCCTCCTTTTTTTTTTTTTAACTCATTTTTCCCCACTCACATGACTGTAAATAAAATATTTAATAGCTCTTTAAAAAAATTAGGTATGAGTTTCTTGATTTGGCATGCTCATTTACCTTTATGTCAGGGGAGAAGTTAGCTTTCCCAACGTTAAGAAGAATGTATTTTTTCTTTGTTTTTATAGATTGAGTCATATTGGAATTTTCTTATACATCAAAGTATCATGAAAATACTTTTTTGCTGTTCTGATGTTGTGGAATTTTGATGTTTAAATTAATAAATGTCATAACTATAACTGTTTTAATGTTTTTACAATATCCCGAAGCTGATACTTATGATCTTGTAATATCTAAGATGTAGATGGAAACTGGAATCAATTAATCACTTGCTGTGTTATCAGCACGAGATCAACCATCTGGGTTTCTTGAAAACACCTGAAGAATTGAATTTGGCTTCAGTATTGATAATAACGCAGCCTATATATGCTACATGGAATGACATCATTTGCCCTTCCAGTGCTCTGCATGTTGATAAGTATAAGATGTCCACCTGAGTTAGTGTAAGTTACATACACAGAGATTTCATTCAATGTACTTAACTAATATTAAACACATTTAGAGTGTGTTGCTGATCTAATGTGTCATATGACCTTCCTATATCACTAGTCTTTGCATATATCAAAATTTTTTCATTTTTCTAATATTTAATTCGTAAACAAGGAAACTGTTCAAAACCTGATAAAAAATAGTTATCTTAAAATTTTTCTGTGAATTTCATAGAGGATTTGAGTGTATAGGATATCAGAAGATAGTTATTCTGATTTTTAAAAAAAACAACCTCCCACTGGATTCAACTAATTGAATGATGAAATGCCACTATCCGTTGCTGTATACATAAAAGGGAACATTTTGTCATCTTCTTGTTAAAGGATTTGTGTGTGTATTTCTACATATCCAAATTGTTTCTCTTAACCCTCAGTAAAATGTTTTTTTACTGACGTTTATTTAATAGGATTCAAAAATAAAGACTTTTGTGTTTGCAATGCTACCTCCCCCATTCCTGCACTACCATTTTATTTCAAAAATTCTGTATTTTCAACTTTATTTTTTCCACAGAAATAAATGTTATCTCTGTGTTATTTAAAGCTGGTCGTTATACATACCAAACAAATGAGAAAATATGGAAAATAAATGGTAGACTATTATTTTGCTGAAAGAATTATATACGATCAGAAAGTTCCATGATTATATTAATCTTTAATATACTAAAGTTTAAAACCTAAATTCAAGGATCTTATCTAACAGCATTGTAGTTGCTTATGACATACAAGGCTAACACTAATTTAGCTATTTAATCTTAATAATAACGTAGTTAAAACTCTGACTTTAATAGTGTTCTATACATATGAATAGTTAAAGTAACATTCCTGTAACTTTAATCTAACACAGCTTAGATCAAGAAAACATTGCTGGTGTAATAAGACCATAGGATTTGTAATTATTGCTGTTTTTCACTTTTAATAACAAAGTATGTGTCTTATTTTATAGGAAAATGAAGAAAACTGGTGTGTACTCTAATACACACACAAATCTTCGTGCACATGCTCTTAAAAATGTACCAATATTTTCTTCGTATATATTAAATGAAGGCATACACTTATTAATCGCTTTAATGTACTTTTTATTCTGCCTTTGTCTATAGACTGCACTGGAAAATACAGAAAGTGGGTTAATCATCTGAAAGGATACTTAACAGCCCTGAGACTTCACAACTGACAACCGCTCACTACACAGTCCATGCTGAAAACAGTGATCCAATATTTCCCTGTTAATGAAAATAATTGTTACATTCTTTATTTTAGTCTCCTGCCATCTGCTTTTCCATGCTGTTATGGTTTTGATTTATGGAAAATATTTATCAAACTCTTGCAAATTTGCTAACAGGCATAATTGTAAGTGAAATCACCAAGAAACTCTGCAAAATCTTTTAATATACTAGATAGTCCCCAGACAATCTAGGATAAATAGAATACTGTATTTTAATATGTAAAACATTTTAAAGCTGCTAATTGGTATTGACTAGACATATCCCTTGATGATGAAATTAATAAGGATTTCAGTTAAATGTTAAGACACTCTGATATTTAATACCATGTTTATGAATTTTCTTCTACATACCTGCTTCAAAAATAATAAAACAGGATAGCTCTGAGTTGGCTATAGAAAGTAATATTTTATATTCAAATACAGGTTTATTCCTTTTTAAAGTTGTATCATGTGAATATTTTTAAAGCATTAATCAATGCCAAAAATACTGATCAATATGATAATTTCTGTGTGGAAATAAATAACCAATCTAATATAGCTTTAAAAAGTTAGGATAATTTTTTGGCCCTCTATAGACTACAAAGTTAGGTGACTGAATGGATGTTATACCTGACTATTTATTGTGGATGTAAGTACATGTGTGATGTGCTTGGGAATGGATACATAAACCCACGTGAGAGCTTATAACAAAGTTTTCTAATGTCATTATATTAGAAATGACTCTACATATAAGAATATGTTATTCTTAAGTTATTATTTATTGGAACCTACATTAAAGTTTTCTAATGTCATTATATTAGAAATGACTCTACATATAAGAATATGTTATTCTTAAGTTATTATTTATTGGAACCTACATTTAGGCAACATTGAAGCTGTCCCCAAATCTCTTATATTAGAAACACACACACACACGCACACACACACACACACACACACACACACACATCCCTTGCTCTGAATCGAGTCAGAGCTGGAAAAGATGAAGACAGCTGTAACACGTTTTACTGTTTTTGTTAAAATAAGTGATATATGTAGGTATCAACCATTTAGATATAAGCATTGGGTTTACTGACCACCAATACTATTTACCACCTGAAGAGTTCTAGCTATGGGGTGGTTAAGTGGTAAAATACCACAAGGCTTATTGGTTAAGTAGTGGATACCCATCGTGTAAAATATATATCAGTTTCATTAATTGGCAACCAGAAGACAAGAATAGAGCATTCTAGATTGTGATGATTTTGATAGGACCGACCGCACTGCGGTTAAGTATATGATTCGCGTAATAAGAAAAAGGTGCCTGCAGGCTATTGTTCCTTGCATGGATTAAAATTTACATATTGCTTCTCCTTATGTCAAAACATCTGGTGCCTGCAAATGCTAACGTTTCGTTAAAAAGTTTCACAAGCCAGGAAAAGTGGATTGGAAACATTGCATGGGAATCATTCAAGCATTATAATGGAATAAGAGCTATGTTCGGAAAAAATTAAATGGCTGCAAACAATCCTATAGTCAAGATTGTAATTTATTTGCTTACGCAAGTGAAAAGTGATGCTGTGTGTCTGTGGAGAAAAATAGTGTTTGAGTTATATGGTTATCTCTTCAAAAATACTTATTTCATATAATTACATGGAGCAAGTGGGTTTCTAAGTCCTTCAAGACTTTACAGTGACTCTTTACAATTTTAGAAGCAGTACGTAGGTCTATAAAAGCCATTCTGATGCTATCTAAGAACAGGAAGAGGGGGATATCTGCGACTTTATTCATTCTGGCATTAAATTTTTATTTATTCATTGATAAATATAAAAAGTAGATTTGAGGTGTAGATGAATTACCTTTCCTACACAGGTCCCCAGATCAATAGAGATAAACATTCTTGCATCTTCCATCATAGGCCAGCCTTCTGTTCTATCATCTAACAAGCCCACTTGAAAATTTTCCTAGTTTTAAAGATTTCTTCACCACCCCAGTCCACAGTTATCCTTATTATTATGGTCCTTGCTGGCTATACCAGATGGCTGCTATTTAAAATCTTTCTAATGCTGTTTATTGTAGCTAAGCATAGATTACCTTCCTCATCAGATGGATGAGCATTGCAAGTAAAAATTATGCCTCAGTTTTCTCTGTATCCCACATTACTTAACATACGCTGTGTCTTACTTGACATGTTATTTCCTTAATAAATCAATAAGTTATGGTTAATTTTAAGTAAGGGAAGTGTGCAAGTGTCAAATAATTCAGATAATGAAATGGTTCTCGCTCAAGGCTGTGACAATTCATTGAAATGAATTTCTTCCAATTTCTCTTTCGATTCTTGCAATTGCAGTAAGGTAAGTGTTTGTGTTTCTTTTGACTTATCCAAAATATGAGTTCCAGATATGAAAATAATATTAAATATGATTTAATGCAACAACGGATTTATAGAAATCTTCTACTCTAGAATTCATCCATTTATTCATTCACTGTTCCTTTAATAAGTGTCCCCCAAGGAATAATGGTTGTTGCTGAGGGGGATGTATAAGGTGAAAGTAACTGAGATCTTTCGATGAAGTGTAGCTAAGGCTATCTGGCAGAATTAAGGATGCTATGGAAGCACAAATCAGTCATGTACCAGTATCAGGGAAATTGAGACCTAGAAGCAGAGTAGAGGCTGAGCCTGATGGAAGAGGGATTGGTGAGGGAGAGGGAAGAGATCTTTAAGCAGAGGCAACCAGTCAAATTACTTTTACTACTTCAGAGGACTCATCAATGCTTTCAGTACATCTAATGTAACTGTTAGGGGTCAGAAATTTTAGCTTATCTGGAGCAATTAGTCTTAAATTCTTATTTATCACAAAGGATCTGGGTTATTCAGGTACTTGGTCAAAGGACCCTTGTGTTTCTTCTCCTAGGCCCAAAGTAAGAAAGCATGTATTATATATTTCAGTGTGTGTGTGCGTGTGTGTGTGCATGTAGAAAGAGCTGGAGGAAGCATTCTGGTATGATGTACCAAGGTATAGTCTCTCACATAGCTTTACCACTACTCACTTCTCCTGAAACAGGTGATGAGCTTGTTTTTTCTTATTAAGCATATAGTAAACCCTATGCTTACAGCAGTAGTTCCGCCTTTAAGTACCTCTCCCATACTGTGTACGAATGCCCAACAGTGTCCTATAACACTTTGACCATTAATATTCTATATATATATTATTTAAGAAACCTAGTGTGAAGAGAAGACTGCAGAAGTTGAAAGGCGTACTGTATCTTGGATGGGAAAACACAATATAATGACAATTTCAGTTCTCCTTAAATTCATTTATAAAATGTTAATAATACCATTACATTTTTGTAAACCATACAAGTTGATATTAAACATTATAAACAAATAAGAGGGGTGCCTGCATGACTCAACCAGTTAAGCATTTGACTTAAGCTTATGTCATGACCTCTCAGTTCGTGGGTTTGAACCCCATGTCAGGCTCCTGGCTGGTAGTGAAGAGCCTGCTTGAGATTCTCTCTCTCTGTTCTCTCTCTGCTCCTCCCCCACTTGGGCTTTCTCTCTCTCTCTCTCAAAATAAGTAAGTAAATAAACCTAAAAAAAAAACAAATAAGAAAAAAGGAAATACCTCAAAAAGAAGAGCAATGAGGAAAGACAAGGACTATTAGATATTGAAACATCCTGGAGACTCACTTCACAATTGAAAATCTGTGGTATAGGACATGAATAAACAGACTGTCCAAAGGACATAAATAAGGCTAAGTATATGCTGGAATTAAATATAAAGAAACATTGCAAATCAGGAGAAACTAAATGATTGTATGAATGGTGTTGAAATTATACCAATGCCCATCTGTATGAGAATTACAGAGTGTCCATGTAATGGATACTGTGATCCTGCAATGAGAAATAAAGGGAAAAACCCCACTCTGTGTTCTGATATGGAAAGTTCGCTATGAAAAGTTTTTTACTTAGTAATATATGGTATTGAATTGCATGTATAGGATAGTCACTTGGGTGATAATGAAATATAGGAATATGTGTTTATATTTGCTGCATATGCAAGAATAAACTTGACAGATATATAAGAAATTAATGTGTTAAAGAGGGAGTAGACATGGAAATGATTTCCACTCAGAATCTTTAAAAACAATTTGAAGCAGCTGTATAATTTTAGTCGAATTGACTCCATCCTGAGTTTCAAGTGTGGGTTCTTGCAATAGGGATTGGTTCAGATAACTCAGGCATATGATTGGTTCATGACTTTTCCTTGGCAACGTAACTGGTTCAAGGGTGGTAAAGTTTGGGAAGCTCAGAACTTTTGTTTAATGGTTTGCAATGTGATTTGCTTGCTGTGTCCCCACATTTGTGAACAGGGAAGCATGTGGGACCAGTTAATGCTGGCAGCCATCTCGTCTTCTGAAGGAAAGTCAGTTTGAGGACAAAGCAGACATATGTGCGGAGGGAGAAGCTTTGAGAATTCCGGAGGAACAACTGAAGCACTAATTGAATCCCACCCAAATCCTGCCCTATCACATGTCTTTTTAAGTTCTGTGGTTTTAAAAAAACGTCTCCTTTAATGTTTTAGCCAGTTTGGGTGGGAATTTCTGTTACTGGCGCACGAAAACATGCTAATAGATACACCAGAACTAAGACAACATTGCCTAATCTTCTGACAGATTGGCCATGTGTGTAAGACACGGTCACCTGCAGAGCATTAGAGCATGACTCGCATGTGTTGATGTTTAAGAAGGGAGCAGGAGATTGAGAGATCCTCCGCCTGAGCTCCATGCAGGCAGCATGGAGTTGTTCACATATTGAAACCACCGATGGCCATGTTTAGGGACACATATCCAGTGTGCTAAATTCCTCTAGCTTGAAATCTGTGTGGGAGGAAACGTAGGTGTCAGAAAGAACTCTTTATCTTTCAAACAGAGCAGAACTTGGTCACAATTCTTTTTCGCATTACCTGTAATGTAACTAACTGGTCTCTCTCATTGCTGAGAATAAGTTAATTTATATCATTTGAAAAGTTTCTTTATGTTTACAGGAGTGCAGGTAATTCTGAATGCAAAATGGACAGGATCACCATGAAAATGTAGCTTCTGC
This sequence comes from Hyaena hyaena, assembly GCF_003009895.1. Classification (NCBI taxonomy): domain Eukaryota; kingdom Metazoa; phylum Chordata; class Mammalia; order Carnivora; family Hyaenidae; genus Hyaena; species Hyaena hyaena. The sequence continues at coordinate 30,599 of NW_024081973.1, read as the reverse complement.
CTTTCACCCATTTATCCATTTATCAAACACTTTTTGATTTCCTGCCAGGTGTCCCTTATTTTACATCTGTCAGTGGTTGACAGAGATTAGGTTTCCCTAGTTCCTATCCTTAAGAAACTCATTGGTGGAGAAGAAGAACCAGAATACCCACGATTAAACACAGAATCACATAAGAGGCCCAAGTATCCGGACTTACGGGGTTCAGGAAAGGATTCCTGAAAGAAAACACTTCTGCCCTGAGTTTGTGGTGAGTGTCGCTATTCCAATTCACTGCAAGTAGACTGCTTAAAATTTTTTGGTAAACTATTTCTTTTGTTTTTTAAAATAAATTAATGTTTTTAAAGAAATGGTTAATAGATAAATAGTCCAAATATATAAATTGGTATAAACAGTATGATATATAAAAAGATAAGCTATACAATTATGTATAATAGTCCAAACTTCTCAAGTAACATACAAGGATGATCTATTCATCAAAACATACAAAATAAAAGTCATATACGATCACTCATATTCCCACATTGTAAAGAAAGATCTGTATTGATATTTTCTTACGTTCTTCAAGTCTGTGGATACGTTTTTGTGCATGTGTGTGTATATGTCTCAGTGTACACAGTACAAGGTTCGTTTTTGAAAAAAATAAGATCATATTGAGTTTACTTTTTTGACTCATTTTCTTAGGGATATCTTTCTTGTCAGGAAATGGTTTCTACGTTGTTATAAATACTTCATTGCAAAGGTGTAACCAATTTGGTTTAACCTTTCCCTGTTGATGGACTTCAGCTTTTCACTTTTACAGATGGTAAATGAATCTGCGTGTGTGTCTCCCAATATACATGCAGAACTTTTTCTGTAGGGCACATATCTGGACAATTAATTGCTAGAAGATGAGGTAGTGTCTTCAGAAATAGGAGTGTTACTTTATATCCCTATTTGAAGCATTTGATCATTCTCTATGGCCACAACTCGACCACACTTGATTTTGTCCTCTATTTATTTTTATCAATTTTATGGGATAAAATGTTTTTCTTTTGCCTTATTTTACATTTCACTACTCCCACTAAGAATACATTTTGAAAATATATTCTTGACCATTTGTGGATTTTGCATGTGTATTCTCTCTATATCCTTTACCTATTTTCCTGTTTTATTGGTTGTTGTCTGAAACTATTTTTTAATTGTAAGAATTCTAAATACATTCTGGATGCCAATTATCTGTTGCTTATATCTTTGCACATCTGTTTTGCTAATCTGTGGCTTTTTAAAAATTTTAACTTTGTTAATGATACATCCTTTGAAATGGAATTTTTAAACTTTGATGTAGTCATCAAACTTTTCCATCACTCTTTCTGAGTTGTATTTCATATACTTATCTAGGAAAATTTTTTGTACCTTTGTTAATTGAAGATACCACATATATTACCTTAATAGTTTAAAGTCTTTATTTTATGCATTTGAATCAAATTCTTTGGGAGCTTATTCTTGTATGTACTGTAAGGCAGTGACCAAATATTTCTTACTCCAACATTTCAATATCATTTATTCAGTCATCTCTCCTTTGAAAAATGTACATATACCATATATTGTGTTATGTGTGGGTATTTTCTTGTGTTCTTTTATCCATTTAGCTTTTTCTATTACATATCATTTTGTCAGTTCTATCCTTGTTTAATACTGTTTTAATGTAATCAGTAATACACAGGAGACTGTTCTGACACTCTTCAGAATTGTCTTTGCTATTTACATTGTCATGCTGTTTGCATATGAATGTGAAACATTTTTCTAGTTTTGTAAATTATAGGCCTATATTTTTATATTAATTTGCAAAAATTAATTTGGGGCAATTTACATATTTATTTTATAGGTCTATATTTTTTTATTAATTTGCAAAAATTAATTGGGGCAATTTATATCTTTAATATGTCAAGCCTTTCCCCTTATGGTAAGTTTTATGTGCCTAAACACTGTTTTGTAATTTTTTTCTAAGGTCTTGCACATTGTTAATTATGTTTTTACCTTTGTTTTTTAATTTTTCTTCTATTACAGATGCATTTTTTTACATTAAAATTTTTCTGTGCTTACATTTGGAGTAGAGGAAAGCTATTGATTTTTATGTTTCTAGGAATCTGTCCATTTCATCTAAGCTTTCCAATTTGTTAGTACACAGTTATTTGCAGTATTCTCTTATAATCCATTTTACTTTTGTAAGAGTGGCAGTATTCTCTCTTTTATTCATAATTTTAGTAATCTGAGTCTTCTCTCTCCCTCCTTTTTTTCTTGGTCAGCTTGAGCTATTGTTCTTTGTATGTTGACACTTAATCCAGAAGTTTTGCTGGATTTTTTTGTTAATTATAATAATACGTAGATGTCCTTGATTATACAGAGAGTCTCTGAAAGTTTTCTTCCTTAGTAATGCATGCATCTTTTAGTTCATTTTAAAAATACTAATTCACTGACTTCTATTACTGGTACATTGTTAAATTAGCAATAAGTAGGGCTTCCTGACTTCAGTGGTGCAATAAAAATTATTCATTCAAGAAAAGGTATTCAATATTGGAAAAATATAAAAGAAAACATAGAGTGCTTTTTCAGTGTTGGTAATTTTGACTTTTTATTTACTAAATAATTTTATGACTCTGACAGGGTAGGTGTGAACTTGCAGAAAATTGATTGCAATGTGTTTGCATAAAAGTTATTTTCTAACTTCTTAAAACTATGTCTCAGCCATGAAAGTGTTTATACATATTTTGAGCAATAAATATGAAGTTTACTATAACTTTTTACTAGATTGTTTTTATCAGGCTAAAGTCCAATCTACTGATTTTGTGTGTGGGGTGGTGGCATTTGTCTTTAGTTTGTTTTATTAGTTCAGTGTTTTCTTCTCTCTATCTTTATTTCTTTCTACTTTTATTTTATTTATATGGATATCAAGCTTTTCTAGTACCATTTATTGAAAAGACTCTTTTCTTCCACTGAATTATCCTTGAAAACCTGTTGTCCAAATAATTGTAGGTGTATTTCTGGACTCTCTATTCTGTTTTATTGACTGATTTGTGTCAATAGCACATTGCCTGGATTACTGTACATTTATAACATAACGACTGCACATAGTGTTGGTTCAGGAATTTTTTTTAAATTTATTTACATTTGCATATGAATTGCAGCATCAGCTTGTCAGCTTTTGCAAATAGCGGAAATTTTATTTTTTTAAGTTTATTTACTTATTTTGAAAGAGAGAGAGAGAGAGTGCACATGGAAGGGGCAGAGAAAGGGAGAGAGAGAATCCCAAGCAGGCTCCTCACCATCAGCACAGAGCCTGATGTGGAGCTCAAACTCACAAACTGTAAGATCATGACCTGATGAAGTTGGATGCTTAACAGAGCCACCCAGGTGCCCAGACAGCTGACATTTTAATTGGGATTGTTTTAAATCTGTAAATTAACTTTGGAATAAATGGCACCTTAACAATATTGAGACTTCAACCCATAAAAATGATGTCTCTGTTTAAGTCCTCTTTAATTTTTCTCAGTTTTATAGTTTTCAATGTATAAATTTTACACATTTTTTCACACTTATGCTTAAGTATTTTTAATTTTTGATGCCATTGTGAATGGTGGGTTTTTTTTAATTTCCACTTCTAATATTTTTCCCAGTACATAGAAATACGATGCTTATAAATTTATCTTATAGCAGCAATCTTGCTGTCTTCCTTATTAGTACTAGTGGCTTATTTTGTAGAATCCATCAGATTTTCTACATAAATGATCATGTCAGTGAGTAAAGACTGTCTTACTAATTCTTTTCCATTACAAATCCCTTTTATTTCTTTTCCTTGTCTTATTGGTTCAGTGGCTAGAACGCAAGGTACAAAATGAACAGAGGTAGTGTGAGCACACATTCTTGCATGTTTCTGATCTTTGGGGAGGAAAATATCAGTGTTTCATCATTAAATATGGTTGCTGTAGGTGTTAAATAGATGCCCTTTATCAGGTTATGGAAGTTTCCTTTTGTACACTATCTATTGCTACATTAAAAATTACAATAACACGGGGCGCCTGGGTGGCTTAGCCGGTTAAGCGTCCGACTTTCGCTCAGGTCATGATCTCGCGGTTCGTGGGTTCGAGCCCCGCGTTGGGCTCTGTGCTGACTGCCAGCTCGGAGCCTGGAGCCTGTTTCAGAGTCTGTCACTCCCTCTCTCTCTGACCCTCCCTTGCTCACGCTGTCTCTCTCTCTCTCTCTCTCTCCTAGAAATAGATAAAAACATTTTAAAAAATTACAATAACATATATTGTACATGGTTTGAAGCAACAACAAAACTTAATAGTTTGAAACAACAGCATGTATTATCCTATGGGGTCTGTGGGTTGGGAATACAGATAGATATGCCCTGTGGGCAAGACCTTACAAATACTCTACACAAACATTATAACAAATGATTTTTTTTCCAGTCTGTTTCAGAAGGCAGAGAGTGCAATAAAGAAATTAAAGTTCAGACCCTATTGAAGTGGAGAGTCCTTGGTAAATATCTTAGGCTTATAGTTGAGAAAGTCTGTGCCCCAGGAATAAAGATGACACCCAAAGAGTAACGGGTCTGCCCTTGGAGTAACAGCAAAGCTGTATCACACTCTCTAACAAAGCCTAAAAGTGTGTCTTGTGAGCTGCAATTCACCCTCCAATAATTTAACACTTTTCAAAAGAAAATTGTACACTCTCCAGAGGAAAATAATGTAATCCAGAATTTATTCCCTATAATTTTTACAGTGCTTAGAACATAATATAATAACATCACTAGATATATGAGGAAGCAGGAAAAAGTTCCTAATAAACAAGAGGGTCCTTTGGGAATTTTTAAGTTAACAGGAGAAAGCTCAGAAATCATCCACATTTTGGATTTAGCAGAAAATTACTTCAAAAATAACTTCACTTTCCAAATATTTTTACTTTGCAAAAAAATCCTATTTTCAATTTAGAAGCTAAATAAGAACCATTCTATTGTTATTTCTGTGGTAACAATTCACATTCTCATCAGAAAAGGAATGGCCTGTGAAAACAGGAAGATAAGTATAAGGAAATAAAAATGAGAAATTTCATAAATAATGTTAAATAATGCATCACCCTTATTGAAATTGCAATTTTAAGGAAAAATTGAATTCAATTTGTGCCTATAAAATGAATAAAATTAAAATAAGTATCAATATAACATTTCATTACTGCTTACAGAGTTTAAACCATATGTACTCAAGCAACATGGCATTATGTATCAGAAGCCTTAAAATCTTTAACATATTTGATACTAATTTCACTTCTAGGAATATATCTTAAGAACAAAATTTCAAGTATAGGCAGAAATGTCTATGTAAGTGTGTTTATTCTAACCTTACTAACAATAGCAAAGTATCAGGGACATACATATTTCTTATAGAGTTAAATGATTACTAAATTATTAACCCTTTTCAAAAAGCAGAAAGTCTTTTTAAATATTTAATTATTAAAATAATATGTAAATCATATATGTATATGACATAAATACACATATGCATATATGTCTGTAATAACATGTAATCATATGTATCATATATACAGTGCATTCTAAGTTAAACAATTATGTGCATAAAACAACTAGAAAATATATAACAGTATTTGTATTTAGCTTCGAGACTGTAATTCATAGTTATCATTTCCATATACATACTTCTATATTTCCCAACATTCCCACAGTAATTGATGGTCTCATATTTCTCTTTCAAATACTCCAAATTTCTCACTTTCCTGCCCTTTGGACCTTGAATAAACTCCTCCAGAATGGTCACTGTTTTTATCTCTGCATGCTGACTAATCTTCATGGATCAGTTCAAATTTTATCTCCTACAAGAAGCTTTCCATAGAACCTCTAGCGGGAGATCATTTTTATGATGTCTGAAGTATATCATAGCACATTATCTCTACCTTCTTTTAGGCCTTAACACTTTCCATCTTGGATTATAACTATTTATGTATATATTATGATCCAACGGGTAACAGAATTTAAGTTTGTTGAGAAAAAAATTTTTTAAACCTTTTTTGTGTATTTCATAGCATCTAGCTTAGTGCATTTCATGTGGGTGTTCAAAAACTCTGTTGAATGAATAAATTTAGGAAAATATAGATAAAAACCAAAGTCAATAATTCAGTACTTCAGTTTACTATGTAAATATTTGTGCACATACTTCAGGATATGGCTAAATAAGCTCTGCCTTTCTTCAAGGACAATTTACTATCTTAATGACAAACTTACCTATGATACTTCTCGTTGGTTAGTCATTACTGTGGATACTTAATATAAATTAAATTACTAAATTTTCTTAATTACCCTATGAAGATATTTTGATATGGAGATGTTAAGAAACTTGACCAAAGTCATATAGCTAGTAAGGATTGGAAAGGAGGTAGTCTGATTCACAAAATCTTAGTCATATTACAGTGTTCTAAGTTTTCCTTAAGTCTTCTGATATATTGTATGCCTCTGCAGATCAGTGGTTATGAAAATCCTTTCATTTGAGTGACATTAAGTTTTGTGGATAAATTACATATATATACACATTTATGTTTATTTGTAATTATATGGCTATGTGTGTATATGTGCAGGGTGAATATCCTTCATTGCCAAACCAATTCAAATTAAGTGCTCTCCTTGGCTTGCCACAGTATCAGTTGCCCATTCTACTCACCTTTATATTTAATCCTTGGGTTAATTGACTCCAGAGTTTTTCCCAGAAAGTCACTTGAAAATAGTCTATGTATATCAATTGCTGTCTTTACAAATGAATGCAGATAGTCTATTAGGCAATTAATTATTAACTTTGTCCAGAAGGAATAAGGTTAGAAGAAATTTGTTTCTGTGGAAAGTAATATAGGTAGCAAAAAGTCTAAAATGATGGGACTTGGCTCTGACAGGTGATAATCCAGATGAATAATTCTGGAGGCCCTATTTAATTCTTGGGAAACTAGGGGTAAACTTGGGGTTGATGGCCTTTGCTGGTCAATATCTGGGAGAGAAAGGCAGGAGATGCTTGAGTCTTAACCTATTTTAGAATATTTCTTGGGACTGACTGCATTTGAAGAAATTAATCTGAAGAACACAAAGACTTACTCAGAGTATTCTAAAAATTACTTATGATATCCCTATATAGGTTATTTTAGTTTCTTCAAGGAAAAAAATTAAAATAGCAGATGGAAGAATTGTTTGGCATAAATCCAAGCCATCTGGTTTAGCCACGTAGACACATCCACTAGGACAATTTACTCATAATAACAGAAGGATACAGCTAAACAGGATAGAAGACTGGAATTCCTCTCCATCATCAAAGACATGCCCAGAATAGTTGAGCTACCATTGTAATTCTATCTTCCCAGAAAAGAAACTTGTAAATGCAGATTATCTGGGGGCTTAGAATGGTGGAAATGGGGGAATGGAATGGAATTATAATGGAATGGGGAACCACTGCAGTAGAAAAATAAGTCCATCATAATTGTAATCTTATAAAGAGCACTAACAGGTTGACAGATCTTTTATACTTTTCAACCTTTTTGGAGCATCACAATTTCATGGTCATTGTGATATGATGTCTTTGATTGTGTATTAATAAAGCTTATCAAGTTTGCTGGTAGCCCATATATAGATAGTCTTTTGTGCTTCTAGCAATTGGATTATGTATGACCTGTCAGAATATGTTGTAACCATTATGGTCTACTCTGAGAGCCCACTAATGCTTTCTCCAGAATGACAGATATTCTAAAACCTTGGGTTTTTTACTTTATCCAAAAACATATCTTGTGTAAAAGAAGCCTGTAAATAGCAAGAAAAACGACATTTCCATATACATGTTTTGTAATACTTTATCCCCAATTATAAATAATAATACATGCGTGTACTACATAATTCTAATGATATAATCCAGTCTTAGTGTTTTACTGCCATTCATAAACTGCTTCAGCAGAACTACTTGTGATTTACAGCATCAATAGAACCCTTTAAATTACATCCTATATTATGTCGTAGGGCATGTATTGCCCTATGGTCTCACATGCAATGTCAGAGACAGAGGGAACAAAAAATGGAGAATTGTGATTTCACTGTAAATCAAAAGCTAAGTGTTGTTTACGAGCACTGGGTTTTAGCACATGATATCATTTCACTTTTTTTTTCTTATAGCAGTTAACCTAATGTAGGCCAAAAAATTAAATCAATAATTATTTATACTTTAATGTCTTTGGCATCGATATGTAAAGACAAATATGAAACATATAATTAATTCTCCTAAAATTATTGTTATTTTGAAAATTGGCTGGATTTTTACGGTAAGAATGGAAAGAATATTGAAAGGGGTGAATGCTTACCCCAATACTTATGTATACATTGTTGGGCACTCTATAAACATTTGTTGACTTTTCCATTAGTTATACAAATGAAATTCCCAATTTAATTTGTTAATTTGTATATAACTGATAATATAAAACAAGGAAGATTGCATTTGAGAAGCCACCTACAATCACCAATACAAATTTATTGTTTACTTTTAAATTTAGATGATATGCTTTAACAAGTGAAGTCACAGTCTACCAAACACAAAAGTTGGTTTCAGAGGAGACACTAAATTCATTTCATTGCCAAATACTTGAAGTCTCATATCTTTAGTGATTTATTTTGAGACTTGTGATGACAGCTGTGATTTTTTTAAAGCACTTCAGGGTAGCTTGACCTTGACTTTTTGCAGACAAAGATGTCTTTTGACCTCAGATTTCCCTACAAAATCTGATCCTAGCAATAACTAGTTAAAGATAAAAGCAGTAATAATTTGTAATTAATGAAAGCATTTCATCTGAGCATAACCAGATTTACTTACCTGGGAATAAAACAGTATAAATATAACCAGAGTGAAAAGGCAGGAAAAAACCAGACTTTTCTTTCATCTTCTAACCATTATTTAGCCCTAGCACATACATGGGGAGGTATGCCTGCTTCCAAATGAATGTATCTCATCTCTTGCATTTGTGGTTTGGTATCTCCAAGTCCTGTTCAAACCATAAGCAGCAACTCTGAAATTTCTATCAACAAGAGAAAAGTATACATATGAAAAAGAGACATTTAAAAAATAGATTCTCAAGCCCACTTGGATTCAATTAAACTCTAGAGAGATTGGTTAAGAAATCAAAGAAGTAGGTGTGGTTATTTCTATATTTTGTATGTCTAATATTTACCTGTAGGCATATATGAAATAATTCTTAAAGAACTGTGGCTACTTAAAATTTACAGAATTGAACCTATGCAGGGAGTAGTTGATCTTACACTGACACAAACCAGATAGTCTCTTAATGTTACTCTAAGGAATTTTAAACTGACTCTGTTAAAGCTAAGGTTATTTGCCTTGGGGATGCCTAATGGAAGGGTTATTATAACACTGTCCACAAATAGGGGCCTTGAGAGAGTCAGGCCACAGCACTCCATTGACAGCTAATACATTGGACCATTGCCATGTCACAGAGATCTCCAAGGCCGAAGGTCATATCTTTTCCTTAATATTTAAATAAAGATAACTTGACAAAGCAAAAAACACCTTCTTGCCTGTGATGGCTGCTGCTAAATTTATAAGAACCTTTACAAAGTCATGCTAATTCTCGGCCTCCTTAGAATGCATGGTAACCTTTCATAAATCCATCTTTGGCAGATGTCCTTGGAAATGACAGTTATAAAACTACAAATGATTTGTAATGCAAAATGGGACTGACAGACTTGAAGATTAGGACTCTATGTACTAAAATGGCTAAGATTATGGCTAACAAAAGGCATAAAATGCATCGATAAATAGCTGCTGAAGGAGCTCAAGATTATTTTAAACATCGTTAGTAAATGCTAGAATGAAAAAAAAGGAAAATTTATGCCTATACTGTTAGAAGTAGCACTTCATGAAGATAGAGGAACAGAATAGACTCTGTGTGGGTCAGCTGGAAAACAGCAAATCAGTTATACTTCTTTTCTTCTAGGCAGTAGAATTTTTTTTGTCTATGTCACTTTTTTACTTGTAAACATATGAACTTGATTTTTAAAATCATTCAAGAATACTAGACTAGTTGAACTTAATTACATATTCTCTTTTCCTTAGCTTTTAAAAGACAAATCAACCAAATGCCTTATCCTCGTCACACGTCTAAGATGAATCACAAATTAAAACCTAATGAAAAACAATTTTCATACTTCATCTTTACTACTGAGATGACTTACTCAGCAGTAAGTTGGATAAGTTGGAGCTACATATTTAAGCAACACGTAGCAATGGATGTTTTCAATTCCCTGTTTTCAGGGAAACTGAAAGTCAGGAAGTAATTTGAACCAAAACTAGAATGTTGTAAGCTGAGCTTTTGAATAATACTTGAGAAAGTGACTAACGACTACTTTTTGTATAATTCTGAATAACCTACATGATAAGCCACCTGCCCTGTTGCACTCTCAAACACCAAGGGTAAGGTCTTCCTCTGAAGCCGTCAGGGCAGTATTAAGAGCGTGGACCCAACATGAACTTCGACCTCTGCTGGAGAGGAAGCTTACAGCTGACCCATTTTCAATGTTTTGTTTCTGTTTTGTTTCTTAGCCTCTTTTCTCCATGTGTCCTCTACTTGAATTTAATTTATTCCATATTATTCTAACTTCTCCTCTTCCTAATAGCTATTCAATAAAAATAAGACTGAGTCCAAGGCTTATTCTGCTAGGAAAGGGGGAAAAACTTAAAAATCAGTTGCAACTTTCAGAATTCAGTCCTTTACTTGCATTCAGGGAGCTTGAAAGTGAGCCATAGCCTTCCAGTATCAGTGACCTAGAACTAGAATTCTAGTAAACACTTTTTGTAGAGGAGCTAATATATCTTTGAAACAGGAAATAATACATTTTCAAGGAATCTCTAAGTTTTCCTATGAATAGTTGCATTCATTAGTCAAATTTACTCAAAGGAGTAAGTTCATTTCTAAACATTTCTGGAAACCGTATGTGTGCTAAGTTTAGTTAACTATAAAATATATTTGACCAAAGCAGGGAGAATGGATATTTCCTCTTCTTGCTTATTTTTCCAGTGCCATAAAACATGCTATCATGTTTACAGTATGTCAGGGTGATGTCATATGCAGAACACTAAAACAGATGATGCTTTCAGTATGTGGGTAAAAAAAACCCTCAGAGCTCACTAGGAGCCCTAAAACCAAAACATCATATTGAGGCAAGGTGGACTATACTGGGGATGCTGGGCCCCTGTGAAAACCAAGACATGCCTTACCCGTCACATGGTCGACTTATTCTCCTTTCTCACCCAGTTTATCTTAGGAAATGATTAGGTTGCTGGGTGGAAAAAGTGATGCAGTGTGGGGTTCAGCTACAGAGTGAGGAAAACTGGCCTTTTCCGGATAGTTTGAGCATCAGACCTGCACTATTACTATCATTCAGTCACCATTAGCCTAACATTTATTTATTCACTGGAGACAAAAGAACACAGTTTTTTGGATTCTTTAAGAATTTGACCTGCAATTTTCATTTCACTCATTCATTAATTCATTCATTCACTCACTCACTAACTCAACATTTATTGTCTTCCATGTATCAGCAACTCTTCTAGACACTGCAGGGCGTAAGGATGAGCCATGTAGTGCCTCCTTCTTTAAGGGCCTGATAATAATTTTGGCATTATACCCTCATCAAATGACTTGACCTTCTTCATCTTCGTCTCTCTTCTTCAACATTAACTGATATAGTTTCACTGAAAGAGATAATTGCATTTGTCTTTCTTAACTCACTGAGATGTGGATTTCTACAGGGAAAGAGCTAGGCTTTATCATTTTTATAAGCCCAGGGTAAATGTTTGGTAAAAAAATATAGAGAATAAATAAATGAATGAACAGAATATATAGCAGCAGAATTATACTCTGTGATTTTCAACTAGCTAGTCTTCTATCTAGGATACTCAAATACCTTCCTCAACACCGTATTTGCAATCACCTTAAATACAATTTGATCCCAGATCTTTGGGTCGCATGGGTGGCTCAGTCGGTTAAGCAACTGACTTTGGCTCAGGTCATGATCTCACGGTTCCTTGGTTCAAGTCCCACGACGGGCTCTGTGCTGACAGCTAGCTCAGAGCCTGGAGCCTGTCTTCAGATTCTGTGTCTCCCTCTGTCTCTGGCCCTCCCCTGCTCACGCTGCCTCTCTCTCTCTCTCTCAGAAATAAATAAAACATTTTTAAAAATCAAATCTTTGGGAAAATTGAAAGGAAAAAAGCAAAACGGGAAGCTTATGATTCAAACATGGACCAGAGGTACCCCTGTTTACTGTGTGGTTATAGTTCAGAATAAAATAGACTCAAAGCCAAGATGAGATCCACAAAGCTTTCTACATCTATAACCAGTCAAGATGTGTCATATTGATGTTTACAATACGTGGCACTTGTTTAAATGATTCCTCAGTTGATAATTCTTCACGCACTATTTGATCTGTTTACTCTAACATGCATATCATAAGGTCTAATTGTCTTAAATGATTCTTTATAGTATTTCTTTAGTGTATACAGGATGCCATCATCACCCCACCCCCCGACCCACCACTGTTTGCAACACAGAAGCTTTTTTTTTTTTTTAAGTAACATATTCTTCTTTTTTCTCTTTTTAATACAAATTCAGGCTGGCAGGCACAGTGCTATATGTAGACTGGATTGAATCAAAGCAGCATTCTCCTACTTTTCTTCTGCATAGGAAGTGATACTAACAAGAATCAGATTTTCCTGGACCCGTAACAGAGTAACAGAGGAAACAACTTCTGGCACAGTAATTCTTTGAACTAGAACCATGAGGGCAAGTACTAACATAACCTTGTATTGCACTCAATGCCTTATGCACAAAAGCAGTTTTTTAGCTGTTGAAATGGACTGAATCAGATTTGTGGTACTAAATTTTTAAGGCTATGAGAATATTTTGATTTATTTTGAAAGATTCTATGTTCACAATTCATCTGGTCAGATGAGGATTTCAGTTTTGATTCCATGTAATTTACTTATGGAATGGATTTGAGACAGATGTTTAGGAAGATGTTTTATAAATATTTCCATTTGATCAGAGGAAGAAGCAAGGCAACTCATAATCCAACAATATTAATGCAATTAATACAATCTTGTATTGTTGGATTATTAGTGGTATTTATTAGGCACTCATAGGATTTGGAATAAGAAGCCTGGAGCCCATGATCTGTCATTGATTAGTTGAGTGACCTGAAGAAACATAATTAACCTCTGTGAAACTCACTTTCCTCATCTGTAAAAATGGAGCTAATTATACCAAACTCACATGGTTGTTAGGTTCAAAGGATATCATGGAAGTAAATGTGTTTTTCAAACTGTATATTTACTAAAATTATATAATATTTTGTTTCCCTTAGAATGTCAGCTGTATTAGGACTAGGATCATCTTCATAAAAATTTCTACACTTAACATTACTCCTGGCAAATAGCAGGTACTCAATAAATGTTGAATGTATACACAAATACATTGATAAAGGATACCAGAGCTATAAAGATTAATATGATCCTTGTCCTCAGAAAACTTATAATCCAGTAGAGGGGAAGGATATATGTACAATATACTATGACACAATTTAAGATTGTTTTTGTACAACCTCAGGAGCATCAGAGTGATCACCTATTTGATAATTTTCCTGTTTCTTCTTTTTGTATGCAAACATCTGCAAAACAATATGCAAGAACAAATTCAAGTTCACACTGATATATACTATTTTTAAATTCCTATGAATTTTACTATATAAAGAAAAAAAAGTTTTGAGAACTGGAAAAGTTACTTTAAATAACATATCTAGTGAGGAAAGTATGTTTTAGAGAAGATAAGTGAACACTACCATTTTCTATTTCCCTGTATTTGATGTAGGAAGAGTGGACTCATGGAAAATCCATAATGACCAAACTTGGTGATTTCTTATGAGGGAGGGAAAGTAAGCCTAATGTTTACTCTAGTGAAAAAATGTTGAAATATGTTTCCATTAAGATGTTGGTTATGGTAACTTACACCTCAAGGATACCAGAAATATTTTTGTTGACAATCCAGAGAAAGTTCTGCTTACGTAGTAGATACTTAAATAATCCCTGTTGTAAGAATGGACCAGATGAACTCACAGGTCCTTTTTCTTTCTGAAATTCCTTGAGGAGGAAAAGCCTAGAACAGACAGAGGTCAGCCACTCTAGCTCTCTTTGGTGCAATTACACCGGGAACCTGAAATCACTTATCAGCTGGAAAATAGTGTTGAACACTAACTGGCAACAGCTGCTTTATTGGCAAAGGTAAGGAAACACCACAGGTCAATTCAAAGTTGGGCTTAGTCTCACCCATAATTTACTGTCAGTCCTCTGTGTGGCAATAGTAAGATCTCAAAGCAACGAATGCAGGATTTAAACTAAGGGCATTTTAAGTATGGCCATCAATTCTGTTAAGCAGAATTCTTCTAAGGTATCCCACAGATACTGTCTTCCTCTTCTCTTGCATAATGTTACTTTGCATTTCTTTCAAGTATTTTGTCTTTATATCAACATTTAGATGGAAAATAGTGATATCTACATGTTGCAGATAAAGAAACCAAAGCACAGCAGAGTTAGGGACCTACTAAGGTGACCTATTTAGTGGCGGAGGAGAGACAATAGTTCAGTGTTGCAGAAAGTAAGAACGGTCATCTCAGTGGAGCACCTGTCCACTGGTGCATGTTTGCTTTTGCCCAGAATTCTTCTTTGTAATAGCACCTCTTTTGCCTATTTAGAGGCTCAGGCTATTGGAATGGGGTTAAGGATGAGGATGACACTGGATGATGATGGCCGTGATGATACATTTTGAATTAATTTGTTGCAGCCTGAAAGAAGAGTATATAAAAACACAGCCCCAAACTAGAAGTGAAATTAAAAATAATTCACATATTTAATGCAGACCGGACTCTTATTCACTTTCTTCCTTTCTTTATTTTATCCCCATCATTTGGATCCAAAAGAGAAGCAAAAGAGGCAGTAGTAGATACAGACACGTTAATAATTAAGACGGGGTCAGCAACATACCTAAAATAAGACTGAAATGTATTTCACAGAAGCCTTTCCTCTTGTTAATGGGTGTGTGTGTATGTGAGCGTGTGGCCTGCATGCTGTTTGCATTTCAGCCCTTTGGTCAGACTCAATTGTGGCTCTTCCCCTGAGAATTCTAGCACACTTGGGGGACTTCTGTTTCCATCTTTACTCTTAGAACATCCTAAAATAGTTATGGAAATTAATTTTTTGTGGAGCACGAATGATGAGACCTGTTAAGTTCAGGAAGAGCCCAAGGAAACCATTCAAGAAGTACACATGCAGATAGAGACAGGGGTCAACATTGTTGGGCGAAACAGTTACAAACTGAAATGTGCGGTTTTATTTAAACAAGACGTGGCAACCTAAGAATGTGATTCTCTTATTTAAAGGGAGAAAGAATCTGAAAGGAAGCCATAGAAATATGATGCTTCATGCTTTTTGATCTTTCAAATTTTTCTCTTAGCCATTACAATGATTTTTAAATATAAACAAAAAGATCACTCAAAGCCCCCTATTTTTCTATCAAGCTCCATTCTAAACTGGAAACAAAGTCAGGTAAATGACTTTTGTGTGACACTGTCTAGCACCCCCAAACCCCCTGCTCCCATACACACCACTACTGACTTTCATTTAGGAGGCTACCAGCCACCAGCCCAAATTTGAAGAGATTCATGAATCACGCTTCCTTGGAATTATGATGTCCTGTTTTATGGGATGTTCAGACTTTGGTAAGAATGGAAAGACAGATCCACTTCAGTATTAACGGAGATGTATTAGTATGAGGAATATAAGGGCTGTGAATTACCTGCCTTGCAAACAGGCTCTAAAATTTCATTGTCCTGAGGAAAAATTGAAGAGTGTTTTACTAAAAACAATAGGCTGAATTAGAGCTGGATAAGAAAGCTAGGGGCTGACACTGAAAATAAAAATAGTGCATGAAACATTCCTGTCCAGTTTGGATGAACATCTGAATGATGATAAAAACTAAAACTCTCTTGTGGTTAATTTTTTTAAAAGATAGATGTAACAATTGTCATTGTTTTGGAAGAGAATTTCAGAAATCGTTATTGCATGCAACTGGTTCCACAGCTATAATACTTTTCTTAAAAACTGTGACGATATTTCAGTGCCGAGTTAAAACTTCTCCTTTGGATTATCAACTTCTTTCACTTTCTTCCTTATTCCTGGAGCGCTTTGTTAAATTCCATAGCTCTGAGTCACAGGGTCTTCCTGAACTAAAGAGGATGTCCCAATTTAAATTAGAAGTTACATTACCTCCCAGTTGGTAACTACAGTGAGTAGACCCAGATTTGGGGGCTACCTAATGCTATATCTCTAAGCAGAAAACACATCCTACTTTTTATATCTATCATTAGTATTGTCTAAAGTAGAATAATTGAATAAGTAGTTAAATCAGTTGTACATCAGAGGGTGAATTAAATGCAATTGTATGAAGAAAGAAGAAAAATAATCTTAAGACTAAGAAGCCTTAGTTGAAGGAGATACTCTAATCCAGAGGCAACTATTGTCTTCAAATAACCTGTCCTTGGGTGCCTCCTTACACTCATATCAGCGACCTTTGACTTTTTCCTAAAAATGAACTTTCAGTTATTTATTGTTAGAAGCTGTGATTTATGAAAACTGGAGAATCCTCCAATCCCCACCTCGCCCTCCACACATAGAAAAGTGTTTTGATATTTTTATGTCAAAATATTACCTACAAATAAAGCATTAATTCCATAAGCAAATAAAGCTGTAGTTCCTAGATTCTGCAGTGCCTTCAAATTCTGGTTGCCCACTCACAAATCTTGTCTTTCTTCATAGATACCTGTAACTTGTTTTTCAAAACCTAACAGCTAAGAAGTAAGTCTCCCTCAAGCGCTGCATTGGCTCTGCTCTAAAAAGCATTATTTTCTTGAACAAATTTCAGATCCTAAGCCTTAAAGAGGAATTCAGTTTGCTGTTTTGTGAACTCTGCCTTCAACAGCATATGCAATGTCCGTTTCTTTTCAGATAAAGCATAAACAATAAAACCCTTCTCCAAGGCACTTGCATTTTTTCCCACTAGAGGTCTCTCTCGTAACAGCATTCCTTTTGTTGAGATCATTAATTATTTTACTCAAAGGAACAATTCTACCTTTTAGATTGGAATGCTGTACTTAACATGTTATGCTAGAGTACGATATAATACCTCCTCAGCTTTTCTCCTCCTTGATGGGTAGATATTAGGTTGACTGAATGAATCATCTTGGGTAGTTTATTACACAATTGGCTACTCTTTAGAAAAGAAGTCTGAACTTTCACCTACGTTTCCAAAAGTCTCAAAATTTGACCAGTTAAAACAATATGGTACAATAAATATGCCTTGTCCATAAGCATTAAATAGTCAGGCTTTGAATTCTCCTAAGTACATCCAAGACCTGCTGCCAACTTAGATCAGGTAATTGCAAGCCTGAATCATTTTCCATTCATCACTTCCAGTTTGGCAAGAAAAAAAAAAGCATGTTTTCTGACTTGTGTAGGGATATTCAGGTTTTGCTGTTTCCTTGTATGTCCCTTTTACAGAAAATAAGCGTGAACTTAAAAAACAATCCCTATTACATCATGGAGGGTTTTTTGTTTTTAAAATATGTTTTCTGGTGAAATGCTAATTAGGAACTTTGTTTTTACCAAACGTCTCCTGCCATTAACTAATGCAAAAAGACCAGTATATTTCAATAATGTTAAAACAGAAAAAATCCAAAATGCAAACAAGCACGGAAGACGCTCAAGGAAAATTGCATCGAATAAAGTACTACCGAATAAAACGCACTGACATCAGTCACAAAGCCATTTAAATATTCAGAAAACCCAAAGAGTGTGCAGATTTCTGAGGATGGAAGTAGAAAGACAGTGCTGTGCTCCTGACACAAGAAATTCAATGGGAAGATGTGAAATGTAGAGAAGCAAAGGAGTGCCTAGCAAATCAATTTTAGTGTTATACTGAAGGCAGAGTATGTCTGCATGAACGGATACAGCGGCTAAGCACAGAGCAATACTGTATAATGAAAAAGGGCGCAAGGAAATTTGACAAGCTGGAAAATGTACCACCACCTGGCCAGGAGAACACAGACCTGTCAGACAACAGTTTTGAGAATCAGAAACTGTACTATAACAGAAGCAGAAAATAGATAATGCATTATTTACATTATTGAAATTTTATTCTGCTACCCAAAGGGTTTACCTAAGACCTCTTCCTCCAACTGTAATTTATTAAGCAGTTAAGTGCTTGCTTTCTTTTGACACCGCTTCAAACATATCACTGCATTTGGTGACTGAAGCTAAATCCACACCTGCCGCGGCTTCAACTACTGTAACGGACGTACTGGTCAAGTAACACAACAACTAAAACCCATCCATGGAATTCAAGAGGAGATTGGCACATTTTTAAACTCGAGCGACTAGATTAAACAGACATTTTGACAAAGTTTCGGCCTGCCTGTTAGTGACAGGCACACACTGCCCCCCTCCCGCCCCCCAATAAAAGCACAGGCGGGTGATCTGGTCAGGCTGCTCAGATGGCTGAAATAATAGCACAGACCTGACAGACTCCTAGGATGTTAGTCCAGAAGGCATCTTGGAGACCAGCTCTTTCATTTTACAGCTGAAGAGACTGTTCAAGGTTAAGTGACTACCGTAGGACCCCTATCCGACTAGTTTATTCTGAGAAAATAGTTGAGAAAATGACCCAGTTGTTTAGGCACAAACAAGCAGTGTGGTGGCATCATAGAATGTATACAGCACGGGGATATATAGATTCTAAAAGCTGTGAGAGTTAGTAACATGTTAACAGCATTTCATTATGGAAAAACTTATTTTTGAATATTAATTGGCTTATTTTAATGGAATGTAAAATAAGCACTATCTTTAAGAAAGATGGTGTTTCAGGATATGCCTTCAATGCAGGAGGTTTTTTTTATCTATCAGAGGACACTGTGCCCCTAAAGGTATGTTTCCTTCATGTCTCTGTTCCTAAGTTATGAACTATTATCTCTGGTTTCAGGCAGTTCTTATTATTTTTTATTTAATCTGGAATATTCTAATTAATAAGAGGGTAGATTGACCCAGTCAGCATAGCCCATTGGAGCAACAACAAAATTATCCAAATTAATGAATAAAAGTTTTCTTTCAGTGGTAAGTTTTTTTTTTCACACATTCTTTTTTTTAAATGTTATTTATTTTTGAGAGAGAAAGAGCACGGGAGGAAGGGAGGGACAGAGAGGGGGAGACAGAGGGTCTGAAGCAGGCTCTGCACTGATAGCAGCAAGCCCTATGTGGGACTCAAATTCAGGAACTGAACCATGAGATAGATCATGACCTGAGCTGAAAGTCTGGAGGCTCAACCTGCTGAAATACCCACGTGCCCCTTTCTTTCTTACTATTGCAGTTTGTTGCTGACATTAGTCCATAGTCAAACTTGTACAATATGAAGTACACTTTTTAAAAAGGCTGGTAAGATGTCATTAAAATATGGAAGCTAGAAATCTCTATAAGGGAAATTAGAAATGAAAGAACAAAGCTGGCTTTTTCCTTGGAAAGAATATAATGTTGTATCTTCATGAGATCTTTTTTCTACGTACGCATAAACAGAGTAGTTAATAATTACATTTCTGTGTGCTTATCACATTACCTTTATTCAGACAAATTGTTGACATTCTGTTGTTGAACACATTCTGGGAAAAAAGTATTCTATGCAAGTTCCAAACTTTAAAAGGTCACATTACACTTTCTTTCTTAGTAACCCTTTAGGTATAAACAATATGTTTATTCTATTAGTTACTGAGGAATTATAAAGGAATACAATATGTTTGCATCTCATTGGTTCTTAATAACTAGAAGGCTTTACTTTTAATATATTTTGGAGTGAGGGGAAACCAACTGAGAAACCTCCAAAAAGGTGTTTTTTCATTTCTTTCCCCTTTTTAATTAGTTCTGCCTCTCTTTTAATCCTTTTTAACACCCCTTTTTCCTTTCCTCTCCACTGACATTTTAGAAAGATAGCTGCTCATGGGGGAGAAGAAGGGGGGAAATAGTGGGGGAGAGGGAGAGAGGCAAACCATGAGAGACTCTTGAATGCTGAGAACAAACTGAGGACTGATGGGTGGGGGAGGAGGGGGGAGATGGGCATGGAGGAGGGTACTTGTGGGGATGAGCACTGGGTGTTATATGGAAACCAAGTTGACAATAAACTATTTTTAAACGCGCACACACGCACACACACACACACACCTGAAAATACATGCAATAGAACAGTTTAAAAAAAAGAAAAGAAAAGAAAGATAGCTGCTCAGCTTTTGTTCCCACCTCCACTTTAAACCTTGGATGCATTTCCTGAGGTCAATGCAAACCATTTGGAAGACCATGTAAATTCATTTCAGTGATTTTTAAGTGAAATGCTTCTTAATTCTTATGTATATAAATTTCTTCCTTTTTTTAGTCCACCGTGGGAATAGAACTATTCTGTATCCCCTCAGTATTAAATCATAGATTGTAGTAATCCCCAATCAGAGATAAAAATGCAAAGATGGTATGGATCAAGTCTGTTCTTCCACTGAGAAGATTGGGTTTATAGTCTAAGCAAAAGCTGACGCTTCTTCCTGTGTGGCCAAGCAGGGTGTGGGCGCAATTTATGAGACAACCCCTGAAATAGGCTCTTGTTTTCCTTTTGGCAATTTGCATGTTTTTCTTCTCTGACCATTAAGCTTTTAACAAGTGTTTCCCTAGATGGAGTGTTTTACAGCTGGTTGTTAAGGTAAAATAGCACATTACCCTACCTGTGCAGTGACTGTTCACCAATTATATCATGCAGAAGTTTGAGCATGAATGAGCAACAGGCACTTGGACTGAGCTCTGATTTGGGTGAACCTAAAATAAAATGGCTTTTCTTTCTTTAAAAAAAGTTTCCTTAATGGGGAAAGATTATTTCTCCGAAGCAGACATTCAAACCATGTTGTTGATATTTCTTTCATTTTGGCAGACAGTTAAAATGGCACAGGAAACATATAATGGAATGTCATTGGCTTTATTTTACTTTTAAAAGGACCTTTATTTTCATAGGACTTTGACATATTTATGTGATTCTTTTTCCTTTAAAGTACAAGTGAGTAGTTTTTAAAACATCTTTGTCAGTAGCCATCTGATATATCATTTCAACTGGTTTTGTTTACAACAAAATTTTGACATAAATAAATATGAATATTCACCCAGTACAAATGCCTTGAGCAATATGCACAGTGGATCATACATCAGCTGTCATTAGGAGTTGAAACACGTTACATATTGAGTAGCATGTTATGGTGTGCCTAATCAGAACAGTGTGTAATCTGTGAATGCATATGAGGACATGCCAAGCCAGAATGATTTACAACTTGCATTTTGTGTTCTAGAAAGTTTTATAAATGAAGAAAGAGATATCTGGGGGTAAAACTTAAAAAAAATGAAAACAACGTGTTGGTTTCAAATACACAAATAATAATTTAAAAAAATTGTGGGGCGCCTGGGTGGCTCAGTCAGTTACGCATCCGACTTCGGCTCAGGTCATGATCTCACAGTTGCTGAGTTCGAGCCCCACGTTGGGCTCTGCACTGATAGCTCAGAGCCTAGAGCCTGCTTCACATTCTCTCTCCTTCTCTCTGCCCCTCCCCTTGCTTGCTTTCTCTCTCTCTCAAAATAAATAAACATTTAAAAAAAAAAGTTGCAGGCATTATATTCAGTAGATGTTACCAAACAGCCAGTTTAATAGCTCAATTCTTTTTTTTTAGTATAGTTGACACACAATGTTACATTAGTTTCAGGTGTACAATGTAGTGATTCCACAAGTTTCTACATTATGCTATGTTCACCACAAGTGAAAATATTTTCATTAAAATTGTTTATATTATTATTTATACTGATCTTCTATTCCTGGTTCTCTAGGGATCTGACATCAGAGAATTCCTTTTTAGTTAGTTGTCTCTTTTTCAATTTTCAACTCAAAATGCCAAAGCAAGATTGGTTGACAATAGATCCATGTTAGAGAGTATGCCTATGGTTGTATACCCCGCGTACTTTGAGATTAGCTATGTTTGTCGAAGGTAAACAGGTATGTACAATGTCAGGAAGGGTATACATGGATTCTTGATGGAGAAGGAAGGAGATAATCAAAACTAGGAAGACCTTGGAATGAGAAAAAATTAATTTTCAAGGACCTCAGATTCCTCTTCTATACCCTTCTTTCAACTTCACTCTTAAGTGTTTTTATGCTTTCTTTCCCTTGTTACATAATCCACCCCCCTACCACCACTCTTTCCACCTTGTTCTCAAAGTAGTTAAATGGCTATTAAACTGTTCAGTATAATGAGACAAGGATTCCTCATTGACACTTTAGAAAAATTTTTCCTATCTTGTGTTCCTAAATTCACACCACAGATAATTTACCCACACATTAGTCTGGCTTTGATCTCACTTTGCAGGGTTTTTTTTCAGATAAATACAGTACAAAAACTAGACCTCTATCTGAGTAATTTGATTCCAAATTTCTTAAATAATAATAACTATACATAGTATGGTATCTTTAAATGCAACTTTGAAAGAAATAGCTAGTAACTCATAAGTAATAATTTTATATTTAAAGTTCCAGTCACTTTTTCTTCTATTAATGACTATAGGTAGTTGGCATACTTAGATACCAAAATGTTGTAGTATAATATGAGTGTCTTTTTTCTCTTAGAAGAAAAGATTTTTACTTGTGATAGAGTTTTCACTGAGTCATTTATTATTTATTACCTTTCACCTTGTGATAAATTGTGCACACACAAAGCACAGCCAGAAAGAGATAGGGATCAGGGCATTTTGTGTAAAATAGTTAATTGGTTATTTATTATATGTATATGGGATTTTCTTTTTAGTTTAAAAACTTACCTAAAACAGTTTTTCCTTTAAGAAAATTCACTATTTTGTATGTCCCACACTACTTAATTGTCATCACCTTAAAAATGTCAGTAAATATGTCTATGTGAACTTAAAGAATTTTGACTGTCACCCCTTCTTATCTTCTAATACTTCAGTCTGTTAAAACCTAAAATGTTAGTGCTTTTTTTGTCCATAAGAATACAAGACTCCAAAGGTTTTCGTATAATTTTTAAAAAGACTTAAAATCTGTACTTACAAGGAGGGGGTAAAAAAAACAGAAATAGATCTCTTTCCTGCCCAGTAGGAAATTAACTTATCGAAATGAGGGGAGCAGTATTGGATAGTGATGTTCTTTTTAGGAAATTACTATCTAAAAAACTGCTATATCTATATGATATTTGACGATATTAGTAAAAGAAAGCCTTGATAATTAGAAATTTCAAGACATAAGGCATTATGTAGGAACTAATCTGGATTTGGGAATGATATTGATTTGGTTTTATTTTATCTAAATGCTTACTTTTGTGTATACTGTACATTGACCATAATATTTCAATCTGTTATAGTAAAAATGGATAAATGTTCTCAAACAGTTCCTTATTTTTTTGCCATAAAAGTGACTGAGATTTAATTTTTTATAATAAGGAACAATACATAAAGGTATAAATGGATAGTTATATATATAAATTGTTACAATTCAGTGTGTTTCTTCCATAAGAAAGCTTCTATATCAGTTCTTGTTTTCAAGTATTTCTAATAATCCACAGGTTTGCTAATAATAGGTGCTGATCCTAGAAAACATAGAGGAAAATTTATTTTGAAAATAAATGTCCATTTTCCAGAAAATATGTGATGATATCAATGAAATCAGAAAATTGGTGACTTGGCAGAGAAGGACAAATATATGTTTGCACGTATAGGAGGATTAGGAGGAACTTGACGGAGGAACAAGGGGGAGAAGAAGGGCGGAAATGGTGGGGGAAAGGGAGAGAGGCAAACCATGAGAGACTCTTGAATGCTGACAAAAANGAGGACTGATGGATGTGGGGGGGGGAGGGGGGGATGGGCATGGAGGAGGACACTTGTGGGGATGAGCACTGGGTGTTATGTGGAAACTAATTTGACAATAAACTATTTGAAAAAAAAAGAAAGAAAATTGGTGACTTATTCAAACATGTAAGGAACTTAAAAACATGCAAATATTCAAATAAAAGGAAATTACTAAACCTTAACTCCCCATTGCAATAAATAAGAGTAAATGAAAAATTAGGAGACTAATATTAGTTATTCCATTTGGAGATGGGCGTGTTTCTTGTTACAGTCTGTTCCGCAGTCTGTTCTAGTGGTCACTCAGATTGTGAATCAGACCTAATTAGTCCTTAATCATGTTAACACTGAGACTTTTCAAGTACTCAGGCAGAGTTAATACTATGATAATAAGAGAATTATTTTGAATGCTATGTAGAATAAAGTTCCTCGTACAAAAAAAATCTGTTGCTATAACAGGGTAAACAATATATTATCTGGTGCTGTGCTTTAATGTGTCATTAATGGAAGCGTGACAACATTTCTAACTCTGTAGCAGTGAGCAGAAAGCTATGAAATGTGCCTCTTGAATATAAGGGGTCACCCATAGTTGAAGAGGCTTTACATCCTCACACAAGGAGTTAGGAAAGCAATCCTGGCTGGGGACCCAAGTATGTGGCACCTATGGGGGCCATAGCAGGGCTGTCTGTGTGCAATAGTCAGGGCCATAGAATCTTAGAGAATGTGAATAATGTTGGAGAAGAGGTAGGAATTTCTTTAGAAGAAACCTGTTGGTAGAGTGATACATTAAAAGATTGGAATATTGGTTGCTGTTTATTGTCATTGATAATACATTTCATGTATGTGTTTAAAAAATTCAATGTCCTGCTGTATCAAATATTTGTATCAAATATGCTGTATCAAATACTCACTGAAGTAGCATAGTTATCAATCAGGTAAATATATCAAAGCTGATGATGTCTCTTGTGGTAAGAGCTTACCACAGTAATTTTAATCTTGAAATTTGCCTACTGAACCTCTCAATGCTAACTATATAGTTACTAATAATTCTGATGTTCTGATGGCTGACAAATTAAATACAGAAAGCCAGGAAGCAGGTGAAATTTTATTTGAAAATATACCTTATATGAATTTTCATTTTGAACCAGATATTTTGGTGTTGCATGAGCACAGCGTAGGTACAGTTTGTGAGCTATAAACTTAAGTTAGTTTATCATATATTAGCATTATGCACGATTTACCCTAGGTGCTTTCTTAACTGCAATAAATCTTATTTGCACCTTCCGTTTGAAATATAGTTTCTAAAGAATTTTTCAAGTAAACTATGATTCTCCAAATAATCATGGTCGTGTGCATGCATAATAAATCTTATTTTATAAACATGGAAATCAAAGCTTGGAGAGATGAAATGACTTTTCCAAGGCTAAACTGCCATTTAAAAAACAGACCTAGGGTCAGACAGTTGGATATTTTGGATCAACACTCTTTTCTGTCCCCAATACTGCCTCTTACATCAGAAGGTGTATTAGAATTGCGTATCATAACCTTCATTTAAATATACATATACTTAAAGTTAAGTCATTAAAAATAATTGAACTCTGTACTTTTAGGGAAAGAGGGAATAGGAAACATATTGGCTCCTAGCAGGAGGTTGTCCTAAGTTAAAGAGCCAGGGGGTTCTCTATCAGAAACTCCAGAAAGTATTTGTATAGTGTGTCACAGGAAAAACCTCACTAGACTCAGATAGTATCTTTATCACTTCTGGTCCAGAATTCACTCACAGGAAACAAAAAATGAAAGAGGAAAATAAAAGGTATGTGCCTAAATGCTTGTAAGAGAAGCTGCATTACTCTGAAAGAAAAAAAAAATACACATTTGATTCCTTCAGAGGAATGCTGTTCAAAGTTTGTACAACACGGTTAATAATGTAACCGTGAAGATAGTTGCCTCAATGCTTCTTTAGAAATATTTATTAAATGCTTGAAATTCCAAAAAATGACTTGATGAAAATTTCAAAGTATCCTTCAGAACTTTACATGAATGCTAAAAGCTAAGGAATACTGAAATTTAAGAATACAAAAAATGCCCCTGATGGTGATTGGTCTTCAACGTTGTTCCTAGAGATGCCTAGTTGCTATTACACTATTTGCCTCATCTAAAAAAATATGGTGAGGCTTTGGTTTCCATGGTGACACAACTCTTTTCATACATATTTATCATCGAAATGCCAGAAACCCACCCCATTCTATCAAAGAATGCTACTTTAGCACTTAATAATTGAAGTTAAAGCTGATTTATTTTTTATGTCAGAGTGTTTTAAACAGATCCCTCTATCACTGAAAACTGAGGCAGCATTACAGTCATTTTCTCATAAGCAGTTTATTTCATACATGACTTCTGAAAAATACTTCTGGGTTTTAAAAACTGGAGAAGACTTTGCCTCCTTTTTTCCTTCAGTCAGCACCCCAGGGATTCCCGGCTAAGCTTTCAAAATGTTGCAGAACATACATTGCATAAAGCACACAACCTTCAATTTCATTAATACACTGTTCAAAAGGAGAACATGAACATCTTGCCTTTGCCAATAATCAGAGAGCAATGAAGTTATGACCTATTGCTAAATTAATATTTTGGAAAGTGAAATGCTTAACTTTCACTCCATTTACTCTCTTTTTAGAGTTGCCTAATTTTCCTTGTGAAAATAGGAAATAGAAAATAGAAAACCTGAATAGAGATTCTGGTTTTTCTACTACCGAGGTCCTTTTTCTTAAAAATAGAGCCCATAATTGGGTATATACTTATTTCATTTTAAATAGTTCCCCCATTGATACAATAAGATGTATTAGCCTCTGCTTAAGAATGTTCTCATTTTGAGGTCTAAATCACAGTCAGTTTATTATTTAACTGATTTTGCATATTAAAACCACCAGAAAAGGGAAGAAATACAATTGAAGGAGTTGTTATTAACTTGTCTTTGCTGAAACACAAGTACAGTAATGTATTTAAGAAATGAATGAAAGAGTGATGAGTTAAATAATTTGCATCCATAAAATAGACCTGTTTAATAGCCCTTAGAATGCATCAAAGAAAGGAAGATGAATGAAAGTTAAAGGTCTAAATTGTCACTGAAAAATAAATAAATTGGACATCGAGGAGTTAAAATACCTCTATCCCCTATTAGGGTACAATGTTCAGTTGTATTTACTCATCTGCCATGGAGGAGAAGTGAATGAGCCTCAGAATGAAATTCAAGGAGTGGTTTGGGTCCATTTCCTTAGCATCACCTTAGGCATTTACCCATGGGAATGTCACCTCCACTGTCACAACATATTTTGATTTTTGTTTTATACAAATAAGCCTTCTTTATGACTAAAATTCAAGAATGAAAGAGAAAATTGTCAAAATCCTGCTTTTACAAGAGGATATTTTATTCCAGTTTAGATTGTTCTCTCATTATCACATTCTTTGGAGAACATTTTCTCCTTGACAAGATGCGTCAGTTTTCTTTTAGAACAGTAAATTCTTTGCCATTCTTTGAATGGCATTATTACAAATGATGAAATTTTTGTGGTGTCCAGTGCACATTCCAATATGGCCCAGAGACACTGAAGTTTCTACTGATATTTCTGAAGTTAAGTGAGCAGATGTGCTATTCAGAGAAAATTAAGAAAGCATTAGAAAAAATAATGAGCCACCTTGGAATCTGTATGTTAAAGCACGCTTATTTGTTACAGAATGATGAATATTTATTTTATAGTAATTAGAAAATTAGAAATTAGAAAAAACATTAAAGTAAATAATAAAAAATTAGAAAAATGTTAAAGTAAACAATAAAAACAAATAAATGTGATTAAAAAGTCTTTAAAATTGTTATAACAGAAATAACAGTGATTGACATTTTGACACATTTTATTCCAAGTAATCTTACAAGTACAATAACATTAAGTGCATTAAACAATGCAAGCAAAAGGCAGAAATTATCAGTCTGGATTAAAAACAAAAACAAAATTTAACTACATGCTATCTACATGAGACATCCTAGCTTCAAAAATACAAATAGAGTGAAGGGAAAAGAATGAAAATATATATACCATGCAAGCAACAGCCATAATAGAGCTGGGGTGGCTCAGCTAGTATCAGATAAAATGACTTTAAAACCAAAATAAATGTTATTAGAGATAAAGAGGAATATTACACAATGATAGAAGTCTTAATCTATCAGTAAGCTATAACAGTTATACACATAAATGCATCGTACAACAGAGCCCCAAATACATGAAGCTAATACTGACAGAACAGAAAGGAAAAAGAGAATTCAATAGTAATAGTTGGAGATTTCAATACTCTTTTTTAAAATACAGATTAAACAAATAGGTAGAACATCAGTAAAAATAGAATAGACATGAAGAACATTATCAACCAACTAGACCTAACAGACATCTATTGAACACTCCATTTAAGCACACTAATATATATGAGACATTCTCTGGAATGGACCATATGTTAAGTCATGCACAAGCCTCAATATATTTATTTGTTTGTTTAATTGCATTAGTTTTATCATCTTTATTTTATTTTTATTTCTTTTTTTAATTTTATTTTTGACTTACATCCAAGCTAGTTAGCATATGATATGCAACAATGATTTCAGGAATAGATTCCTTAATGCCCCCTACCCATTTAGCCCATCCCTCCTCCTACCACCCTTCTAGCAACCCTCTCTTTGTTTTCCAGATTTAAGAATCTCTTATGTTTTTGTCCCCCTCCCTGTTTTTATATTATTTTTGCTTCCCTTCCCTTATATTCAGCTGTTTTGTATCTTAAATTCCTCACATGAGTGAAGTCATATGATTATTTGTCTTTCTCTGACTTATTTCGCTCAGCAGAAGACCATCTAGTTTCATCCACATAGTTGTAAAAGGTAAGATTTCATTTCTTTTGTTTGCCGAGTAATACTCCATTATACACACACACACACACACACACACGCACACACACACACGTATACACACACCATATCTTCTTTATCCATTCATCCATTGAAGGACATTTGAGCTCTTTCCATACTTAGGCTATTGTTGATAGTGCTGCTACGAACATTGGAGTGCATGTGTCCCTTTGAAACAGCACACCTGTCTCCCTTGGATAAATACCTAGTAGTGCTATTGCTGGGTTGTAGGGTAGTTCTATTTTTAATTTTTTTGAGGACCCTCCGTACTGTTTTCCAAAATACTGCACCAGTTTGCATTCCCACCAGCAGTGTAATAGATATCCCCTTTCTCTGCATCCTCGCCAACATCTGTTGTTGCCTGAGTTGTTAATGTTAGCTATTTGATGGGTGTGAGGTGATATCTCTCTGTGGTTTTGATTTGTATTTCCCTGATGATGAGAAATGCTGAGCATTGTTACATGTGTCTTCTTTGGAGAAGTGTCTGTTCACATCTATAGACCATTCTTCACTAGTTTATTTGTTCTTTGGGTGTTGAGTTTGATAAGTTCTTTATAGATTTTGGATACTAATCCTTTATCTTATATGTAGTTTGCAAATATCTTCCTCCATTCTGTCAGTTGCATTCTGGTTTTGCTGATTGTTTCCTTCACTGTGAAATTTTTATTGTGATGAGGTCCCAATAGTTCATTTTTGCTTTTGTTTCCCTTGCCCCTGGAGAAGTGTTGCAAAATAATTTGCTGCAGCCAAGGTCAAAGAGGTTCTTGCCTGCTTTCTTCTCGAGGATTTTGATGGCTTCCTATCTTACATTTAGGTCTTTCATCCATTTTGAGTTTATCTTTGCGTATGGTTTAAGAATGTAATCCAGGTTTTATACACGGCGCTGTTCAGTTTTCCCAGCACTGTTTGCTAAAGAGACTGTCTTTATTCCATTGAATATTCTTTCCTGCTTTGTCAAAGATTAGTTGGTCATACATTTGTATGTCCATTTCTGGGTCCTCTATTCTGTTCCATTCATCTGAGTGTCTCTTCTTGTGCCAGTATCATACTGTCTTGATGATTACAGCTTTGTAATAGAGCTTGAAGTCCGGGATTGTGATCTCCCGAGCTTTGGTTTTCATTTTCAAGATTGCTTTGGCTATTCGGGGTCTTTTCTGGTTTCATACAAATTTTAGGATTGTTTTTTCTAGCTCTGTGAAGAATGCTGGTGTTATTTTGATAGGTATTGCATTGAATATGTAGATTGCTTAGGGTAGTATTGACATTTGAAAAATATTTGTTCTTCCCAACCAGGAACATGGAATATTTTCCCATTTCTTTCTGTCTTCATCAATTTCTTTCATAAGCTTTTTATACTTTTCAGTGTATAGATTTTTCACCTCTTTGGTTTTTTTTTTGGTTTTTGTTTTTTTTTTACAAATAGTTTATTGTAAAATTAGTTTCCACATAACACTCAGTGCTCATCCCCACAAGTGTCCTCCTCCATGCCCATCCCCCCCTCCCCCCCACATCCATCAGTCCTCAGTTTTTGTCAGCATTCAAGAGTCTCTCAT